>NC_057739.1:40620001-40651413 GCF_004010195.1 Chiloscyllium plagiosum
ATCTACCACACACACAGATACATGCATATCTACCACCCACACAGATACATGTAAATCCACCACACACACAGATACATGCATATCTACCACCCACACAGATACATGCATATCTACCACACACACAGATACATGCATATCTACCACACACACAGATACATGCATATCTACCGCACACACAGATACATGCAAATCTACCACACACACAGATACATGCATATCTACCACACACACAGATACATGCAAATCCACCACACACAGAGATACATGCAAATCCACCACACAGATACATGCATATCTACCACCCACACAGATACATGCAAATCCACCACACACACAGATACATGCATATCTACCACCCACACAGATACATGCAAATCCACCACATACACAGATACATGCATATCTACCACACACACAGATACATGCAAATCTATTACACACACAGATACATGCATATCTACCACACACACCGATACATGCATATCTACCACCCACACAGATACATGTAAATCCACCACACACACAGATACATGCATATCTACCACACACAGATACATGCAAATCCACCACACACAGAGATACATGCATATCTACCACCCACACAGATACATGCAAATCTACCACACACACAGATACATGCATATCTACCACACACACAGATACATGCATATCTACCACACACACAGATGTATGCAAATCCACCACACACACAGATACATGCAAATCTATCACACACAGAGATACATGCACATCTACCACCCACACAGATAGACACACATGTACTACACACAGAGATACATGCAAATCTACCAAACACAGATACATGCAAATCCACCACACACACAGATACATGCAAATCTACCACACACAGAGATACATGCACATCTACCACCCTTACAGATAGACACACATGTACTACACACAGAGATACATGCAAGTCTACCACACACAGATACACGCAAATCTACCACACACACAGATAGATGCACATGTACTACACACAGAGATACATGCAAATCTACCACACAAACAGATAAATGCACATGTACCACACACAGAGATACATGCACATCTACCACACACACAGATAGATGCACATGTACTACACACAGAGATACATGTACATCTACCACACACACAGATAGATGCACATCTACCACACACACAGATAGATGCACATCTACCACACTCAGAGATACATGCACATCTACCACACACACATGTACCACACACAGATACATGCACATCTACCACACACACAGATAGACGCACATGTACTACACACAGAGATACATGCAAATCTACCACACACACAGATAAATGCACATGTACTACACACAGAGATACATGCAAATCTACCACACACACAGATAAATGCACATGGACCACACACAGAGATACATGCACATCTACCACACACACAGATAGATGCACATGTACTACACACAGAGATACATGCACATCTACCACACACACAGATAAATGCACATGTACCACACACAGAGATACATGCACATCTACCACACACACAGATAAATGCACATCTACCACACGCAGAGATATATGCACATCTACCACACACAGGTAAACACACATGTACCACACACAGATACATGCACATGTACCACACACAGATACATTCACATGTACCACACACATATACGTGCACATGTGCCACACACAGATACATTCACATGTACCACACACAAGCACATGCACATGTACCACACACAGATACATTCACATGTACCACACACACAGATGCATGCACATGTACTGCACACACATATACATGCACATGTGCCACACACAAGCACATGCACATGTACCACACACACAGATACATGCAATCTACCACACACAGATACATGCACATGTGCCACACACAGATACATAAACATGCCCCACACACTGATACATGCACATCTCCTGCACACAGATACATGCACATGTACCACACACACGGATGCATGCACATGTACCACACACAGATACATGCACATGTACCACACTCCCAGATGCATGCACATGTCTCACATACAGATGCATGCACATGTACCACACACAGGTATATCTACACACATATATTTATAAATCTAGGATATATAAAATGTAAAGTCACCATAGTACTACTCTCTCATTAGAGAGAGAGAGCGAGGGGGTGGGGGGGGGGGGGGGGAGGGGAGAAAACTTTAACCTGAGGTGGTGACTTTAATCTAAGGGTCACCATGCTTCAGCTGAGGGGTGAGGTTGGGAAGGTCGGACCTTCTTGGCAACCTCACCTATTGCAGGCAATTGAACCAGAAGGGTTGGTGTCATTCTGCATTGCAAACCAGCCCGCTGGAGACTCTACAACATCTCCTTCTGGAATGTGTCTTTGCAAACAAGGTCTGGAGAGAGGTGCAAGGGTGGCTATTGTTACAGTTCATCCCAAGCAGCTCAGTGATGCTGGAGACTGTGCTCTACTGACTGTTCCCTGGGACAGTCATCAGGACTAACATCAACTGTGCCTGGTGGACCGTCAACTCAGTGAAAGGTGCTCTTTGGTCTGCCCCAGAATGTGATGGTATTCCACTGCAAAGTGTTTACCTCAAATGAGTGTTGCAGACTGGCACATTCCAAGGTGCAGGACTATGTCACAGAATCATTGAGTCATAAAGACGTACAGCATGAAAACAGACCCTTTGGTCCAACTCATCCATGCTGACCAGATATCCCAACGCAATCTAGTCCCACATGCCAGCACCCGGCCCATATCCCTCCAAAACCTTCCTATTCATATACCCATCCAGCTGACTTTTAAATGTTGCAATTGTACTAGCCTCCACCATTTCCTCTGGCAGCTAGTTCTGGACTCTCCTGCCCCAGGGAAGGGACTTTGTGAGTTTACCCTATCCATGCCCCTCATGATTTTGTAAACCTCTATAAGATCACCCCTCAGCCTCCGACGCTCAAGAGAAAACAGCCCCAGCCTATTCAACCTCTCCCTATAGCTCACATCCTCCAACCTTGGCAACATCCTTGTAAATCTTTTCTGAACTCTTTCAAGTTTCACAACATCTTTCCGATAGGAGGAAGATCAGAATTGCACACAATATTCCAAAAGTGACCTAACCAATGCCTTATACAGCCACAACATGACCTCCCAACTCCTGTATTCAATACTCTGACCAATAAAGGAAAGCATACCAAACGCCTTCTTCACTATCCTATCTACTTTCAAGGAGCTATGAACCTGCACTCCAAGGTCTCTTTGTTCAGCAACACTCCCTAGGACCTTACCATTAAGCGTATAAGTCCTGCTAAGATTTGCTTTCCCAAAATGCAGCACCTCGCATTTATCTAAATTAAACTCCATCTGCCACTTCTCAGCCCATTTGCCCATCTGATCAAAATCCCATCATTATCTGAGGTAACCTTCTTCGCAGTCCACTACACCTCCAATTTTGGTGTCATCTGCAAACCTGTTAACTGTACCTCTTATGCTCACATCCAAATCATTTATATAAATGACGAAAAGTAGTGGACCCAGCACCGATCCTTGAGGCACTCCACTGGTCCCAGCCTCCAGTCTGATGCAAAGCTTGGAGCAGCTGCTGCCAAGGCACAGTGGGTCAAGACCACTGTCTAAGGACTTTCTGACAAAATATAATAAGGGTCTGTTACATTTCAAGATACCCTTGCGGCTTTACTATATATGTAATTATATATTACATATTTAAAAAATGCTTTTTTTGTTGCAACTGGCTTGATGGTGTAATGAGGAATGTCAAAATTCCACTGTAATTTCTGCAAAGTCAGTATGGAACTCTTTTGTACTTGCTGTATTTACTTATAGATAATTTATGAATAAAACATATCTTTGAAATAAAAGAAGTTGTAAACCAGTCCTCCAGTCAAATAATACACGGGAATTAGATGATTACTTAGATAGAAATGGCATGCAGGAGCATGTGCTTAATGGCTAACTTTGTTTCTCTCTGCACAGATGCTGCCAGACCTGCTGAGTTTCTTTGGCAATTTCTGTCTTTGTTACCGTCAATCACTATTTACCTTAGCAGGATTTAATGTCCAGGTATTACTTTCTTCAATCATTAGGCAGGCTGAAACAGGAGTAGATGAGGCCAGATATATACCTCACAGTCTCACAAAGCAGAGTCTTTGAATATCCGTAAGGTAGAGGTGGATAGATTCTTGGCAGCAAAGGGATGAAATGCTTTCGGGGTAGGCTAGAATGTGCGTTTGAGGTTACAGTCAGATCAACCATGGGCCCAAGGGGCCGAATGGCCGACTCCTACTCCTGATTCCTTATGCCATGTTAAAAAACATCACCTTGGATATCTCTAAGCGAGAAGCAACAATTCTGTTAAAAATAGGTTGAATGTTCTAACCAATGTGATCTGGAGTTGCCTTCAGTTGCCACGGTAACCTTTTCTGTCATATAGTGGTGTTGGGAAGAAAGCTGAATTATAATCTTTGATTCACTGAAGCCAAGTATTTTAAAATAAATATGTGCATTGGATTCATGAAGCTATGATGGGAGTGGTAGCCTCACTTTTACTTCACAGTGCTTTATTTAGATGCCTGTCTAAAGGTGGAGCAGTGGGAGAAAAGTACAAAGTGGTTCTACTACATGGGAGGGATGTGAAGGTGATATTTCAATGTATCACCATGAAAATTTAATAACAGCAGCCTGGAACTAGGAGATCATTGACCTTTCATGACCCTGGAGTGGTAAGCACACAATAAGAATGTGCTTTCTCCAGGTTTAGCATAGTCACACAGAGGAACTTACAGTCCAAAACTGGATTCTCCTTTGAATTGATTGAACAAGTTTTCTTGTTGTTCAACTCTACCATTAGAACAATAAATATTACTGACATAAATCCTCTTCCATTACTTGTATAAGTTTGGCTTATTTAATTAAATCTCCTTCCAGAAATGTTTCTCTCTTTTGCAAACTCATTAACCCTTTATTCCAATAGTTTCCATCTATCAAACAAAATTCATGATTTAAGGAATCCTGTAACTCTTCATGGAGAGACGTGCTGACCTAGACTGTGAATTTGCCACTGCTGCCTGAAAGACACAATAAAGAGAAAATGCAGATGTTGTATCAGGTAACAACAACATTGACCATGGCTTTAATGTAAAAGTTCCATTACAATAAACATTGCTTCTGATTCAATTGGCAGGACATGGATATTTCAGCATTAAATATGTAGATTAAATTAGTAGGTGAAGTAAATCTGTGTGACAAGGACCATGTTCGGAGCACAGACATTCAATAACCTTTGCTGTTAATGTATGAAATGAAATAAATTCAAAAAAAGATTATTCAGCCTATTCTTAAGCTAAATCTGGACCAGTGGGTACAGACACACAGCTCATTAAAATATTGTGTGGACATAGAGACATAGAAATTTGGAGCAGGAATAGGCCACTTAACTACTCAAGGAGGCGAAAGTGAGGTCTGCAGATGCTGGAGATTAGAGTCAAGATTAGAGTGGTGCTGGAAAAGCACAGCAGGTCAGGCAACATCCAAGGAGCAGGAAAATCGACTTTTCAGGCAGGAGCCCTTCATCAGGGATCAGGTTCATGCCTGATGAAAGGCTTCTGCCTGAAACATCGACTGATGCAGCCTGACCTGCTGTGCTTTTCCAGCACCACTCTAATCTTAATACTTAACTCCTCAAGGCTGCTCCACCATTAAGTAAGATCATGGCTGATCTGATTAATCCGCACTGGGACTTGCCGCCCATATAACTGCCTGTTACTCCTGCATCTGCTTCTGTGTCTCAATGAAGTCCCTAGTTGCTGACACCCAGGGCTGCTCTCCTGCTTGGGGCTGAGCAGGTGTCTGGTCTCTGGCAGTGCATTGAAAGCTACTCACCAGAGAGTTTCCTCCCTGACCAGCTGCAGAGATATGGCACCAAAGTGCTCACTGGCAGGCTGTGCCGACTCTAATCTACTGTACAATCCACCGAGGTGTTGGTGTCTGAGCTGGTGGTGGTGGTGAAGAGTGTGGAGGGTGCAGGAGGCAGCCTTGCTGTTTCTTTCTGTACGGTACCCCGTTCTGAACTGTCCCCGCTGGAGAGGATGTGCTGGGCTCCCACACTCTTGCTGACCTAGATTGTGGACATGCCACTGCTACCTGAAAGGCACAATAAAGAGAAAATGTAGATATTATATCAGGTAAAAACAACATTGACAATGGCTTTATTGTATAAGTTGCACGACAATAAACATTGCTTCTGACTCAATTGGCAGGACATGGATGTTTCAGCATTTTGTTTTCTTTATTCATTCACAGGATGAGGGCATCACTAGCTGGGCCACATTTATTACCCATCCCTAATTGTCCAGAGGGCAGTACAGAGTCAACCACATTGTTGCAGGTCTGGAGTCACATGTCGGCCAGATCAGAATGGTAGCTTCCTTCCTTAAAGGGCATTAGTGAGCAGGATGAGTTTTTTTTTTTCCCTGACAATCAATTCATGGTTATCATTAGATTTTTAATTTCAGATACTTTATTGAATCCAAATTCCACATCTATCATGGGGGGATTTGAACCCAGGTCCCCAGAGTGTTGTGTGTGTCTCTGAGTTAATAGTCCAGTGATTATACCACTAAGGCCATCACCTCCCTGTGCAGGACCAGCCATTGTCCTCACCAGGCAATGCCAGGATCCTTACCTCATGGAGGTTGAAGAAACAGATTTCAGGTACTCCACCATCTGAACCGACGATTCCTGGTGTGCTTTCTCCTGGAAAGATAGAAAGAGAGGGTTTGAATGAGATAAAAGTGGATGGCCAGGCTGGTAGAGATGGAGGGGAGGGTTGGAGGGTGTCCCAGGTATGTGTGTAAGCAGTATAGAGGGCACACAATATTATCGGCTGTGGCATTTGGGAGTGTGTGCAACCATGAAGGGCAGCTTTGCAATGCCAGTGCTTCACCAGGTGTGCAATGGCCTTTTAGAGGTGGCTCCGGCACAAGGAGTGCAAGGGGATCAGGCAGTGGTGAGTACTTTAGGCTATAGCAAGTGTGAAAGTCCAGCTAGCATCAAACAAGAGTGTTACCATAATAGCGGGATATGTAGCCAATGAGGCGAAATTGAGATGAAAGCACAAAAAAGAAATACCAGGCCTAAAGTGGGGAAAGACTACATAAAACTCAAGGAAAATGGCACTGAGCCAACATGTGATACATAAAAGTATTTACTTAAGCTGTGAATGCTCTTGATCTGAGGAAAAGTATTGACCTGAGAAGTTTATTTTTCTGTGCGCTTCACAAACATTACTGTCTAATGAAATTCTTCCAGTACTTTCTGTCCTTCTTTTAGATTTCCAATTTCTGCAGTGTTTTGATTTTTTTTTGCATAAATTGACATGTCTATGGTTGTCGAATTCGATACTACCCTTCCTCTGGAGAACTGAAGTGATGATGTTCTTATGGAGACACAATTAACTTCTCACTGTTGAGGGATTCTCATGAGCTATAAATGCAGAGGGTATTAAACCAACCTGCTGTTTGAGAACAACTTCAGCAAACCAATGTGTGAGAACAACTTCATTTTTATTTTCATTGGCGCTTAGAAGAATGGGAGGTGACTTTTTTGAAATGGAAGATTGTTAGCAGTCTTGATGGGGTAGATTCAGCGAGGTTATTTCCCCTTGTGAGGGAGACTAGGGTCAGAGAGTATAATCTCAGAGTGAGACGTCACAAATCTAAGACTCAGTTGAGGAGGAATTTCTCCTCTTAGAGAGTTGTGAATCCGTGGAATTCATTACCACAAAAGTCCGTCAAGGCTGGCTCATTAAATATACAGGTTGTTCTTCTACAACACACATTCGTTAACGTGAATTCACTATAACATGATTGATGAATTGGGTACGCTGTTTCTAAAGCAAAAGTTTTAAAACACATATTGGTAATAACACGATTCTGGCCCCATTAGTTTAAATGGTGCTGCTATTACACGATTTTCTTATAACACAGGCTTGCACGAGAGTGGAACTACTGTGTTATAGCAGAACCAACTGTATCCAAGGCTGAGATAGATTGATTTTTAATCAGGAAGTTAATTGCTGGTTTTGGGGAAAAGGCAGGAAAGTGGAGTTAAGGATTCTCAGATCAGCCATGGTCTCATGGAATTGGTGGAGCAGGCTCGATGGGCTGAATGTCTTTTTCTGCTCTGACATCTTTGTGATCTTCTCTGAGAATCACAGCAGGTTTACAGTGCAGGAAGAGGCCATTCAGCCCCTCGCATCCACATTGGCTTGCTGAACATTTTGGCTCAGTCCCAATCTCCTGCCTTTTCCCTGTAACTGGACATATTATTTCTATTTAGATAATCATTTAATGTCCTCTTGAATGTTTCAATTTGATTCGCCTCCGCCACACTTTCAGGCAACGCATTCAAACCCTCACTGTGTGAAAATGTTTTTTAAACTCATGTTTGTTTGTTTTTTTGCCAAGCCGCGCTCTCTGGATCTCGATTCTCTTATGAATGGGAACTGTTTCTCTAACACCCTTATGATGTTGAAAACTTCTGTCAGATCTCCTCACAGCCTTCTCTCTCAAAGGAACAACAGTCCAAAACTCTCCAATCTTTCCTCATAACCAAAGTTTCTCATCCCTGGGAACCACTTTCATCAAGTTTTTCTGCACTCTCTCCCATGCATTCAAATCCCTCCTATAATGTGTCTCAGATACTGTACTGATGCTGATCTTTTTGCATGAGGCCAGCAGAATGTCAACAAAAACAGCACAGGCATTGTGTACCTGTCCAAGTGGTTTAAATGCAGCAGTAAACATCAGTAGTAAAATGTACAGCAATAAAACATTCTGTGCTACGTGCCAACAAGCCAACATTTATCACATTTAGGGCCCTTTGTAACTTTGAGAGTTTGAGGTCAGACCTTAGTAATGACTGTTCTCAAGAACTGAAAGTTGACATCATGCTTCAGCAATTGGAAACTAAAATTACGTCATTTGTCGATCGCAAGAACTCTACTGGGTCACTGCCCCAGGTCCCAGTGTATCATTAAACCTGTCGAAAGCCCTCTTTCTGAAGTCTGATGTCAGCTATGGCAACTCATTGATGTGTGAGTTTGATCAATAGATGGTAGTAAAATGGCTCATGATTGAAACGTTCTTAAGTGGAATGAGTTGATAGGTAGTTTTATTCCAGTTTATAGCGTGTGTGATCCCCTTGCCCAAAACCTTTGAGGATTCAATATTGTTTGCAATTAAGTTGTGAATCTCACAGAGAGGAGCTGTAAAGACGGGCAGAGTTACGTTTATGCAGCACCATTCAAGATGTTCCAAAGTGCTTTACAATTCATGAAGTCATATTGAATTAAAGTCATGGCTGGAAAAATGGCAGCCATTGAGTAAACCCCAACAAACAGCAATGTGATAATGTGATGTTTATTTGCTTTAGTGATGTGTTTTGAGGGTCAAATATCTGCTAGGACAGCACGGAGAATGTCTGTGCTATTTCTTTTAAATATTTTTTCTAGAAATCATTTACATCTGTCATAGGAGGCAGACTGCTGCCTTGGGTTCATGTCTTATTTGAAAAGTGGCATTTCTGAAAGCACATCATATCCTCAGTACATCATTGACAGTTCCTCGCAGATGAGGATAGCTCTCGTCCAATCTCAGCGTAAGTCTATAGGCGGCTGTATAGACCGATGGGGCTACCGCAGACTTTGTCACACTTGGGGCAGGTGGTGGTCACGGGAAGGTGTGGGTGGGTGTTGGTGTGGCAGCCCGTTCCTTACACTGTTTGTGCGAGGATCCGCTTTATCCCAATAGCAAGTCTTGAGGTGCTTGACGCCTTCTCGGATGCTCCTCCCCAACTTTGGATGATCTTGGGCCAGTGATTCACAGGTATCCTGTGGGAATGTTGCACTTCCCCAGTGAGGCCTTATGGGTATCCCTGAGGCGCTTCCTCTGTCTCCCTGGGGCTCGCCTGCCATTTCAGAGCTGGGAGTACAGCACCTGCTTGGGGGAGTCTCATGTTGGTCATGGGGATGACGTGCCCGGCCCATCGCAGCAGATCAAGGAGGGGTCAGTGCCTCGATGCTGAGGATGCTGGTATGGGTGCTTCCTTCTGCCCAGCGGAATCACAGGATCTTGCGCAGGCAGCATTGGTGGGACTGCTCAAATGGCTTGAGGTGTCTGCTGTAGGGTGTCCACGTCTCAGGGCCATTTAGGAGGGTGGGAACCACAACAATTCTGTATGCTATGATCTTGGAGTCGGATCTGATGTCATTGTCTTCGAACACCCTTTCCCTGAGGCGGTGCTGGATCTCTTCATCAATAGCTGCTTTGGCTGACAGGACAGCACTGAAGTGCTAACCTAGGCACACGTTCCAGTCCCTGGAGTGCAAGCTGAACGCACAACCTCCTGAATCACAGTCGAGAGGGCTACCAACTGAGCCATGGAAATCTGGTCTGAGCGCAGTAAAAATACTTTGAAACATAGGAAATAGGAGTATGCCATTCGACCCGTCAAACTTGCTCTGCCATTCCTCCAGGTCATGGCTGATCATCTACTTCTATCGCATCATCTCTTGATGCCATCAATCTACAGAAAGCTATCAATTTCTGTTTTGAACCTGGTCACCAATTGGGCTTCCTCCTCATCTCATGTTCAAAGAGGTTGTGTCCTCTGGTTCTGGATTAACTAACCAAAGGAAACATCGAATCGACACCTACCCTGTCATGCTCCATAAAAGTTTTCTTAATCTTCAATGAGACCACCTCTCATTCTTTGAAACTCTAGAGAGTACAGGCCCAGTCTCCTCAACCTTTCCTCATAAAACAATCTTCCATCCCAAGAGTTAGTCTGGAGAGTCTACATATCACTCCCTCTATGTTAAGTACATCCTTTCTTAGATAAGGGGATCAAAACTGTACATAATGCCTCAGATGCTTTTGATTGATCAATTCTCCACCTTTGTCCACATGTAAATATTTTGTATTATTACAAATAATTCATTTGATTTTGTAGCTTGCTGTCTCTGAAGTTTTTTTTTTGTGAGAGGATTGTGAGAAGCCATTTAAAAGCATCCATTCAATAAACAGGGAAGGCAGTGCGTCATCTTATGCAATTCCATGTGAGCCTTACAGAGGTGCTTTCATTGGGAATTAAGTAATATTTGATTAAAAGGGATTCCAACAGGAGTAAAACAACACCTTACAAGATAGTACTGTAAGGTACATTTCAGCGGGCAGGAACATGAACACCCAGTAGGTTCAAATCAGCAAAAATAACTGGAGATGAACCTTGCCAACACTCAGCCCTGTCTCAGCTTTGGGAGCAGGCTAGAGAGCATCAGCAGATTCCTGTACATTGGATAAAAGAAAGACATAAGATAGTGTCATAGAGATGTACAGCATGGAAACAAATCCTTCAAGTCAACTCTTCCATGCCAACCCGATATCCAAAATTAATCTAGTCCCATTTGCCAGCACTTGACCCATGTCTCTCTGAAACCCTTCCTATTCATCTACCCATCCTGAATGCTGTAATTGTACCAGTCTCTACCACATCCCCTAGGAAGCTCGTTCCATGCACACACCATCCTCTGTGTGAAAAAGTTGCCCTTTAGATCCCTTTTAAATGTTTCCCCTCTCACCTTAAACCTATGCCCCCTATTTATGCCCTTCACTATTTTACAAAGTTAAAAATCACACAATGCCAGGTTATAGTCCAACAGGTTTATTCTTCACCAGGCAAAGCAGCGCTCTGAAAGCTAGTGCCTCCAACTAAACCTGTTGGATTATAACTTGGTGTAGTGCGATTCTTAACTTTGCCCATCCCAGTCCAACACCGGCTCCTCCAAATCATGATTTTATAAATCTCTAGAAGGTCACCCCTCAGCATCCAGATGAAAGATTTCTGTTTATTGTACAAGAATGAAATGTAACCATGAATGTATATGTGGTCACAGGGTTATAAATGTTGATGGTTTCTTGAAAGTATGGGGCAAAGGTTGGACAGAGCTGGATAGAGACAGACAAAGTGTTAAACATAATTCTCAGAGATTGTCTAACTAGATGCAAAGTTAACTTGCATTACTGAGCCCTCCTGTGCTCTGTGTAGAAGAATAATCTCAATAGTGCTGTTTGGATTAATCATCACATCTGCCCTATCACATGGATTTATGAGATCCCATGGCATCATTTCAAAATGGATTATGAGATTCCTTCTCTATGTCCTGACTAATAATTATCCCTCCACCAACAACACTGGAAAATGCTGATTACCTGATCATTGTCACAATGCTGCTGTATGAGCATGCTGTACTCAAATTGACTCACATGTTTCCTACATTAAAACAATGACTGCATTCAAAAGGACCACATTGGCTGTAAGACGTGTTTTGAAATCTTGAGATAAGAAATAGGCATTTTTGTAAATGCAAGTTCTTTCTGTCTGTCGAGGTCTGTTTCAAATCAAACTCATCGATTGCAAAAGGTTCCTCTGATGAGAAACATCTATCCTCCCCATTAATTAATCTATATGTTTCATTCCCCAATATCAACAAATATATAGTACAGATTACCATTTTAAATATGTAAGTACATCCCAAACCAACCCCAGACAATCAACAGTGGCTATACTTTAAGAGTAATTTATCATACAGTCATATAGCATGGAACCAGACCTTTTGGTCCAACCAGTCCATGCTGAACATAATCCCAAAATAAACTAGTCCTACCTGCCTGCTCTTGGCCCTTATTCCTTCAAACTTTTCCTATTCATGTATGTATCTAAGTTTCATCGTCATAGAATCACAGAGATAAACAGCCATGTTCATGCCATGTCTTTTAAATGTTATGATTGTACCCACATCCACCACTTCCTCAGGAAGTTCATCCCACACGTGAACTATCCTCAGTATACAAAATTTGCCCCTTATGTCTTTTTTTAAAGCTTTCTCCTCTCACCTTACAAATGTGCCCCCTGGTCTTGAAATCTCCCAGCCTTGGGAAAAGACACCTACCATCAATCCAAAGCCTTCAAGATCTCATAAACAGCTACAAGGTCACCTCCCAACCACCTCTGCTCCAGTGAAAAAGGCTCCCAACACATCCAACATTTCTTCAGAACTCAAATCTTCCATACCCAGCAATATCCTGGTAAATCTCAACTTCATCTATGAGGTGTTTATGTTCCTATCCGATAGGAGAATATTTTACTCCTAGTCTAATATTTTGTGGATACTTTTCAAATTTTGTTTACTTGAGATCTCTATCCCATGCAGATTATAAAACCAGTTCGCTGAATTTGACCTTACACCTTAAGCAGTGCATTAACACAAACATGCTTACTAATGCTCAATAAATACTGCAGAGGAAAATGACAGATAGCCATGTGTCTCCGCGAGTGATGTAGATGGTCAATTTTTACTTGTTTTTAAAAAAATTTGAATGAGTTGTGACCACATCGAAAGATTTATGAAACGCTTGCAGGCACACAAAATACTGCCCTGAGTAAATTTGTCAATGACACAAATGCAAATACTAATAAAAAAAGGAATATAAAAAAATAAAAAGGCATTACATGACAAAATAAATCAGAAATATGTGCATATTAAAAGGGTTTACGCCTGTCGTTAAATGGCCTGATTGGCTCTTGCGACAGGATTTAAAGTTAAATTATGCAAAATCAAAAACAAACCTTATAACACTTAATCAAGCATGCGTTAAAATGTCAAAGCCCAAATACATCTTCTCAATTAACTTGCTTGAGATTGTGATTGCTCTTGCTAATTTAATCAACACTAGAATAATTCTAGGACTGTGTGATGATAAATGGCAGATACTGCACTCTCCGAGATGTTATAGTTCTGCACTGATGGAAGGAATGGTCAAAACTGGTGTGACACTCAGTGTCAGCCTTTGCTGGTGATTTATTTTGTTGTGGAAGAGCACAAATTCCAGCACAAAGTCCAACCACTTTTATTAGTAAAGCAAAGAACAAAGAAAGGCAAAGGAAGGAAATCAGAAAACAAAGACTTATAGAGTAATAGAGTCAAACCCTTCGATCCAACTAGTCCATTCTAATCATAATGACAAACTAAACTAGTCCCATCAGCCTGCGTTTGGCCCATATCCCTCCAAATATTTCTTATTTATGTACTTATCCAAATGTCTTTTAAACATTGTAACTGTATCCACATCTACCATTTCCTCTGGAAATTAATTCCCCGCACGATCTACTCTCTACTTAAAAAATTGCCCC
Source organism: Chiloscyllium plagiosum (assembly GCF_004010195.1). NCBI lineage: Eukaryota > Metazoa > Chordata > Chondrichthyes > Orectolobiformes > Hemiscylliidae > Chiloscyllium > Chiloscyllium plagiosum. The sequence goes on from NC_057739.1 coordinate 40,634,265, forward strand.
TCAATTCTTTTTAAAAATTATTTGCATTTATATAGTGCCTTTCACTGCCTCAGGATGTACCAAAGGCCTTTACAACCAATTAAATGCTTTTGACATATTTCCTCTGTCGTAGTTCTGAAGACACAGTAGCCAAAATCGATTTATTCCTTCATTGGATCTGGGCATCAGGGAATGGGCAGTAAATGCTGGTCCTGTGTGGTCAATAACCACACAGTCCATTTCTCATTTCTTTGTGGTACAGGTATTTGGTTATCATTGGCAAGATCAATATTTAGTGGCCATCCCTAATTGCCCTTAAGAACATGTTGGGGAGCTGACATCTTGAACTGCTGCAGTGCTGTTAGTGAGGGAGCTCTGGGATTTTCATCCAATGACCTTGTAGAAATAATGAGGTATTTCCAACACAGGATGGTGTGCAGCTCAAAGAGAACTTGTAGGTGGTAGTGGTTCTGTGTACCTGCTTCCCATGACCTTTTAGGTGGCAAAGCAGGTTGGGTTTAGGAATTGCTAGTAAATTTTTTTCCTTTCTTCACAAGACATGGGCATCTCTGACTGGGCCACCATTTACTGCCCTTCAGCTCAGTATCACAGCTAAGGGCATTTCAGAGTGCAGGTATGAGTCTACCACATTACTGAAGTCAGTAGGTAGGCCAGATTGGGTAAGGACAGCAAATTTCTTTTTCTAAAAGATGCTGATAAACCAGATAGTTTTTTTTTTAAAAAGATTGATCAATAGTTGGTAGTAAAATGGCTCATGATTGAAATGCTCTTCTGTGCAATGAGTTGATAGGTGGCTTTATAGCATCCCCCATTATTGATAATGGTGTCCATTAGGTTAATTGTCTTTTTGGGCAATTTCAGATTTTCACCAATCCAAATTTCACCATGTCCCACAGCATATTTGAACCCCCATCCCCAGAACAGTAGCTTGTAGCTCTAGAATGCAAATCCAATGACAATGATACTATACCACCATCATCCTGCAAATACACTTAGGAAAGAAGAGGTAACAAGGTACGATATTGTGAGCCAATTAGGTAGATACTTTACTTTTTATTCAATATTGTTTATTCCCTTTGACATGTCCGGAATCTATGGTTTGTAATAGTAGACTCATACTGCTTTAGTTCCATGACCACTCCACTTCAAGGTTTTCACCTGTGACATGATAAATAGGGTGAAGAAGACCAGCCTCTCTACATAGCACATTTCGCTGTAACTTTATAAACTGTTATAGGAAGGATATTATTAAACTGGAGAGGCTTCAGGAAAGATTTACCAGGATGCTGCTGGCAATGGAGGGGTTTACATATAAAAATAGACTGGAAAGGCTGGGATTTATTTCACTGGAGGTTGAGGGGCAACCTTACTGAGGGTTATAAAATCATGAGGAGTATAGATAAGGTGAATGACAAGGTTCTTTTCCCTAAGTTCAAAACTAGGCGGCAAATTTTTAAGGTGAGAAGAGAGGCAATTTTTTTTTGCAGAGTGTTTTGTGTGTGGAATGAACTGCCAGAGAAAGCAGAGATGCAGCTACAGTTGCAACAGTTAAAAGACATTTAGATAAGTTCATGAATAGGAAAGGTTTGGAGGGATATGGGCTTAGCACAGGCAGGTGGACTAGTTTAGTTTGGGAACATGGTGAGAATGGACTGGTTGGACCGAAGGATCTGTTTCCATGCTGTGTGACTCTGTGACTATAACTTTGACAAAGGCCTTTGATGCTGTGAATCACTTTGAAATATCTGACTGAAAAATGGAACTTTACATTTAAAGTGTACAATTTAAAAAATGCTGCATACATTAAATATGAAATTAATTTTATCTGATGCACTCCTTTGAATAGACAGTAGCACATATGAAGGAATATGTACACTGCACTTATTCAGCAGAATTGTCTTTGCATCTTAGAAGGTCTGAGTTGGCAGTTCTGTACAAGCTCATACTTAATCAAGGCAAATTCTGAGAGGATTCACTGTTTTCCTTCACTTTGCTCTGAGAATTACCCATCTCTAATTGGCCTGGAGATGGTGGTAGTGATCCATCTTCTTGAACCATTGTTGTCCATGTTATGTAAGTACACCCATACTGCTGTGAAGGGAATTGCAGAAGTTTGTTAACACAGTTTCAAGGAATACCACAGCTTTACTGACTGCTGAGAATGTACCTATATGATCATAAATAATAAGGAGAGAACAAATTTAATGTTCTTCAAATAATTTTAAAATGTCAGACAGGAGATACAAGAGGTGCTGAGCTCAATACTGCCCTCTATTGGCTGCTGTGAAGAACAGCAGGTATTAAGAAAAGTTTGAACTAAGTTCCTGAGTTGTCAAAGGATACATTATTATTTTCACTCTTTTTGTTTATTCTTTCATGGGATATATTCGGGTCAACCTTTTCTGGTCTAATTACCCCTTAGTTGAGTGTTTTGCTAGATCATTTCAGAGGGCAGTTAATAGTCAATCACATTACATGGGTCTGGAGTCACATATAGGGTAGACTGGATAAGGACGGCAGCTTTCCTTCCCAAAATGACATTAGAGAACAAGATTGATTTTTTAACAGCAAAGGATGGTAATTTCATTGCTATCATTACTGAGAATAGCTTTTAATTCAGATTTATTAATTAAATTTAAATTGCACAATGTGGTGGGGTGGGATTTGAACCCATTTTTCCAGAGCATTAACCTGGGCCTCTGGCTTACAACACCAGTAATCTGATCCGTTACGTCAATTGGTCGGGAAATTGTGTAGCCCTTGAGAGATTTCATGGTCTGCCCCTAATGTGTGCATTGAGGGTAACATCCAGAGACAATGGAATACAATGTGGAAAAATGTGAAGTCATTTACTTTGGGGGGAAGAACGAAAAAGCAGAGTATTACTTAAATAGAGAATGACTGCGGAATGCCGAGCTGAAGAGTGACCGGGTGTTTTAGTGCATGAATCACAAACAGTTAATATTTGGATGTGAACATAGGAGGTACAGTTAATAAGTTTGCTTGATCTGATGGTCCAATGGGCTGAGGAATGGTAGATGGAGTTTAATTTAGATAAATGCGAGGTGCTGCATTTTGGGAAAACAAATCAGAGCAGGAATTATACACTTAATGATAAGGTCCTGGGGAGTGTTGCTGAACAAAGAGTCCTTGGAGTGCAGGTTCATAGCTCCTTCAAAGTAGAGTTGCAGGTAATAGGATAGTGAACAAGGTGTCTGGTATGTTTTTCCTTATTAGTCAGAGCATTGAGTATGGAGGTTGAGAAGTCATGTTGCGGCTGTACCGGACATTGGTTAGGCCATATTTGGAATACTGCATGCAATTCTGGTCTCCTTCCTAGCGAAAGGATGTTATGAAACCTGAAAGGGTTCAAAAACGATTTACAAGGATGGTGCCAGGGTTGGAGGATTTGAGCTTTGGGGAGAGGCTGAATAGGCTGGAGATGTTTTCCCTGGAGTATCAGAGGCTGAGGAGTGACCTTATAGAGGTTTATAAAATCATGAGGGGCACAGATAGGATAAATAGATAAGGTCTTTTCCCTGGGATGGGGAGGTCCAGAACTAGAAGGCATAGGTTTAGGGTGAGAGGTGAAAGATATAAAAGGGACCTAAGGGGCAACTTTTTTCATGCAGAGGGTGGTGTGTGTGTATGGAATGAGCTGCCAGAGGAAGTGGTGGAGGCTGGTACAATTACGACACTTAAAAACATCTGGATGGGTACATGAATAGGAAAGGTTTAGAGGGATATGGGCCAAGGGCTGGCAAATGGGACTAGATTAGGTTAGGATATCTGGTCGGGATGGACGAGTTGGATCGAAGGATCTGTTTCCATGCTGTACATCTCTATGACTCTATGCAATGTATATAAAAAGGCTAATGAGATGCCATCCTTTATTACGAGATGAACTGAACATAAAAATAAGGGTTTTGGCAAATACCTGGTCAAACACCAGAAATCAGAGCAAAATTTATTATGGTCCATAAGAAAGAAAAGAGTTCTGAGGAAGGATTACTGAACCTGAAACATTAACTCTAATTTCTCTCCACAGATGCTGCAGAACTGCTGAGCTTTTCAGTTTGGTTTCTAAGTTACAGCATCCGCAGTTCTTTCGGTTTTAATAAAAATAAGGGTGTGTATGCTGCAGTTACACAGGAAACTATTGGGACCACATCTCAGATACTGTGTGCTGTTTTGGTCTCCATATTTGAAGAAGGGTGTATTTACATTGGTGGCAATTAACAGGAGATTTACTTGAATGATAACTGCGATGATTGGGTTGCATAAAGTCCATTTTTGCTTTTTTGGGCAATGGACTAGAAAATGAGAAAAGATACTATTTAAACCAAGGAAATGGTGGAAGAAGATCTTGCATTTGTATAAACAAATTAGATTGTAAGTTGTATCTACTGTGTTATTTTACTCAAGGAATAGGGCAGAATACCAGACAGTTTGGTACCATTTGTGTACTATTCAGGGCAGTTATGTCCAGACACAGTCCTTTGACTGGTTTTTCAATTGACCAGTTATTGCAGGTTCAGGAGAGCTCAGCATAGCAACAATGTTTTGATTGGTTCCTGGGCACATGGTTCCATCTTTGTCTATGGACATAGAGCAGAAACATCCAGTCTCCTCTGTGGAGAAGTGACAGAAAATCTCCTGGTAGTTGTTTTCACTCACAATTTTCATGTAAAAGGGGAAAAAAGTAACCTTAAGGGGAACTTCTCAGCCAGTGAATTAAAAATTAAGAATTGGTGTGTCCAAAGCCTAGCATCATTAGCCAATAATCAGAAGGAGTCATATGAAGACATCTCATCGATGCCTGTGTTCCAAACTGGTGCCAGGACTGTGCTTTTCTCACTTTTGTTTCCTTCCCCACCTATAATAATTGCATCTTGTTTTGTCTGTTTGTGTGTCTGTTTGCATGGAAAAGAGAATTTTAAAAAGGGGTAGAGTTTAATTTATAGAGTTATGAGTTAGCAATTCATGTTATTTTCTCGCCATTGGGTAAAAACATTTTAATGATTATGAATATTTATTTTCTTATTAGTGAAAAACCTGATGTGCATATTTTTCTAACCTGAATTAAACAACTCAGTTGGAGAATTGACGGTTTAATCAAAATTTGTACAGTAGTGACGACTTGGGGCTTGATTTTCAGCACACTACCCCAATGACCATTGTCTTATGAGGAAAGATTGGACAGGTTTACCTTGTTTCCATTGGAGTTTAGAAGAGTGATGGATGACTTGATTGAAGGGTGCAAAATCCTGAAGGGTCTTGACAAGGTGAACGTGGAAAGGATGTTGCCTCCCGTATGTCCCCCAGAACTTGGGGCAAATCCTGCCTCAGAAGGCGATGGAAGTTGGGTCATTAAATATTTTGAAGATGTCGTTGAATTGATTCTTGCTAGGCAGGGAAATTAAAAGTCACCTGGAGAAGATAAGAATGTGGAATTTGAAACACAAACTGATCAGCCATAATCTTACTGAATGCCAGGCAGCATCTTCTTCAGAGGGGTTACACCTGAAACGTTGACTTCTCCAACTCCTGATGCTGCCTGGCGTGCTGTGTTCTTCCAGCCTCCTGCTTGCCTACCTTGGATGACAGCATCTGCAGTTTTTTTTGTCTATAGTCTTATTGATTGGCAGAGCAGGCTTCACAGACCAAATGGTCTTATTCTGCTCCTATTTCATAGGCTCATATGTGTGCCCAGTGTGAATATTTACTGCTGAATCAACAACACTGAAAGTTATGTGGCCCCCGCCATACTGTTTTTTGTGGGAGCTTTCTTTATGCAGATTGACTTGACGTTGTGTTGCCATTGTCTTACTCAGCCATAGGGATACTCTTCCATTAGAGAGCAACATGACCTGAGGGTGCCTATGCCTCATAGTGAGATTGAGAAGGAAATTCCTTCATAGTAACCTCAGCTGGTAATGGAAATTGAACCCACACTTAGACCACTGTGTAAAGTCTGCCTGCCTGACGAAGAACAGGGGGCCCATGCAGTCATTTGGGCTCTGCTGACGCCTCAGCTAATTACATGGGCATATGATCAAAAAATGTACAGACCTGTATAAAAATGATAAGTTTTGATCTCTGTATGTACATGTTTACATATGTATGGCATGACCAATTGTACAGACCATCAAATTATTTTATGAATAAAGTATATTTTTGAAATATAAAAAAAATTAGCATCACACTGCTTCATAAACCAACCACTCAGGAGGAAGTGTGGACTGCAGATGCTGGAGAGTCAGAGTCAAGAAGTCTGGAGCTGGAAAAGCACAGCAGGTCAGGAATGTCCCGATGAAGAGTTTATGCTTGAAACATCCACTCTCCTGCTCTTCAGATGCTGCCAAACCACCTATTCACCAACTGAGCAAAATCAACTTGATGTAATTTGCTGTAGGTAGAGGAAAAAGTAGGTTCCTGTTCCTGACTATCACCCACAGATCTTTGCTACAAAATTGTTGTGTGTGTATGTGTCTGTATGTGTGTATGTCTGTATGTGTGTATGTCTGTGTGTGTGTGGTTGTGGGTGTGTCTGTGTGTATGTCTGTGTATGTGTGTCTGTGCGTGTGTGCATCTGTGTGTATGTCTGTGTGTGTGTCAGTATGTGTCTGTGCATGTGTGCGCATGTTTGTGTGTCTGTGTCAGTGTGTATGTCTGCGTGTGTCTGTGTATGATTGTGTGTGTGTGTGTCTGTGTGTATGCCTATGTATGTCTGTGTGTATGTGTGTGTGCACGCATGGTGTCCGTTGGAAAGATGTTGATGTTTGACTCTATTGCTGACACCTGGGTTCACGCAGGGTTCATTTCTCTGCAGAAACCAAAGAGTTTGGAAAAGAAAACTGGAAGAACATTAACATTTTGATACATCTGGTTAAGTAAAGACAGCAAATGTGAAGAGGTTGTAATGTGTAGTTACAACAAAGTACCAACAAGGGGCAGTATAAAGCCACAGATGTAACCAGCAGAGACAGTCTGATGAAAAATCTTCACTTGGGGCTCGTGTTAGGGGCAGCACTTTCTCATAGTAATGTCTACATTTATTCGTAACAAATATTCCAGAAAGATACATCAATCACATTCAAAGATTTCTTGCCCTACTAAGTTCCTTAATTGCAATTGCTTGAGTGCAGAGATATTTAAGACTGAAGTTATCGGCCTGGATGTTTTGATCAAAGCAGGACTCCCTCCTTCCACCCCAGATCCAGCAACACTGGCCCATTTAGCTTTCCATGAATCTTCCCACCAAAGTTCTGATGCAGGATCCATAGCAACTGAATTATATAGGACAAAGAACAGGCCGTTCATTTCACTATGTTTATGCTGACCGTGATGGCATTCTAAACTAACCCATTTGCCTGTGTATGGTCCATATCCCTCTGTCCCTTATCTAGTCATGTGTCTGTCTAAATGCCTGTTAAACTTTGATAAGGGCTCTGCTTCTATCTTTCCAGGCAGCACATTCCAGGTACCTACCACCCTCTGTTAAGAACTTTGCTCACACATCTCCTTTAAACCTTTCCCCTCTCACCTTAAACCTGTGCTCCCTAGTCTTTGACATTTCCACCCTGGGATAAAGAGTCCGGTTATACACCCTATCCATGCCTCTCAGAATTTTATTGGGTTGCCTCTCAGCCTCCAACACTCTCACAAAAACAATCCAAGTTTGTCCAACCTCCCTTTAGCCAATCCACTCCAATCCAGAGAACATCCTGGTAAACCTCTTCTGCACCCTCTCCAAAGCCTCCACATCCCCCCTATTGTGCAGCAACCTGAAATGCAAACAATACAGTACTCCAAATGTGGCTGAACCAACGTCTTGGACAACTGCAACATGATTTTCCAAATTTTATATTCAGTGCCCTGAGTGCCTCATTCCTGATGAAGGGCTTTTACCTGAAATCTCGTTTCTCCTGCTCCTCGGATGCTGCCTGACCTGCTGTGCTTTTCCAGCACCACACTCTCGACAGTAATCTCCAGCATCTGCAGTCCTCACTTTCATCCTGACCAATAAAGGCAAGCATGTTGTACACTTCCTTTGCACCTTATCAACTTGTGTTGCCACTTTCAGGAGCGATGGATTTGCATTCCAAGATCTCTCAATGCTCCGAAGAGTCCTGCCATTAACTCTGTACTTTCCTCTTGCGTTTGACCTCCCAAACAAGTCAATAGGGAGACCACGTGGGTAACATTGGAAGAGAGCTGTCACAGAATTCACTCTCCTTTTTTGAGAGAGCAGCTTCTGCATTCCAATGAATACAATGTTACATCATCCCTGAACCACTACTGAGAGAAGGCACGTGGATGGGTGGCGTGTCAGGTGATTAGATTAGATTACATTACATTACAGTGTGGAAACAGGCCCTTCAGCCCAACAAGTCCACACCGACCCCCCGAAGCGCAACCCACCCATACCCCTACATTTACCCCTTCACCTAACACTATGGGCAATTTAGCATGGCCAATTCACCTGACCTGCACATCTTTGGACTGTGGGAGGAAACTGGAGCATCTGGAGGAAACCCACGCGGACACGGGGAGAACGTGCAAACTCCACACAGTCAGTCGCCTGAGGCGGGATTGAACCCGGGTCTCTGGTGCTGTGAGGCAGCAGTGCTAACCACTGTGCCACCGTGCTGCCCACGAGGTGAGTAAGGGGATATAGTAGAAATTGATTGAGGGGGTATGGAGGCAGGTGTACAGACGAGGATAGGAGTGAGGCAGGTGAGAGGGATGGCCAGCTGTAAGTATTTGGGGAGCAAATGTGAGTTAGGTGTTGGCAGGAAGGATGTCCACAAGGAAGGCTGTGTGTCTGTGGGGGTGTGAATGACGGAGGTCGGGGGAGCCTTATACAGTTAGCCAGGAATTAGGTCTTCTGTAATTATTAAAGTATATGAACCAAAACTCTCTAAAATCACTGCCTTGATTCTGGGTTAGCGTGCAAATTTGTGGAAAAATTATTTAGGCTAGGATTGTGAAACATAAGAGGCTGAGCAGTACCTCAGTCAAGATGTATAAAATGATGAAGGGGCTTGGCCAGATCTGTACCCTCCTCTGACTGGGGAGTACAGGTTTAATGGGATTGGAAGAAGAGTTAAGGAGGACACGGGGCAAAACCTTTTCACTTGGAGGGTGGTTTGGAATTCACTGCCCGGTAAAATGAACCTGAATCTGCAGCTGAAGGGCTGGAACCTGCAAACCACAGGTGGAATTACAATAGGTGGCTTGTCTATTTGGCTGTCAAAGACATGATGGGCTGAATGGTCTCTTTCAGTGCTGTAACATTTCTACACTGTGAATAATAATTTACTGGAAGGGAGGTTTAAAGGGTGGCTCAGTAGTTAATACTGCTGCTTCACAGTACTAGGAACCTGGGTTTGATTCCAACCTTGGGCCATTGTCTCTGTAGAGTTTGCACATTCTCCCCGTGTCTGTGTGAATTTCCACTGGTAGTGCTGGTTTCTTCCCACAGTCCAAGAATGTGCAGATTAAGGGGATTAGCCATGGGAAATGCAGTGTTACAGGGATAGAGCCAAGAGGCTGGGTAGAATGGTCTTCCAAGAGTTGGTGCAGACTTGATGGGCCAAATGGCTCCTTCCACACTGTGGGGACTCTATGTCTGGCAGGCCCACTTGATTGGAGCTGAGCCTCCCTTACAATGAAGGTGTGTGCATTGTACGTTCATGGGTATGGGTAGGTGTTTGCAGCCCCCACTTTGGCTCCAACACACACCCCCTTTCCAGTCTGCGAACTTCTGCATATAGCGGGTCACCACCCATTCAGAGTGACACACATCAGATGTTACCTGAAATTGGGCTTCAATGGCATACATTGGCACTTGCTTGATCAACAGGCAATCAATCTGCCAGATAACAATCCCCCCAACTCCAGCCCACTCCCACCTCCACCTGGGAAACCCTCTCAGTGGGTCTGGACGACCTAAATCTGGTCATTCACTGACCCTGCTCATTCATATGGGTAGACATGCAAACATGCGTATACAAATATACATGCACTCACACATTTACACGTATGCACACATACTCACATGCGCACACACATGCCCATTTGCCCACACAAGTGTGCACATTTACATACATGCAGTTAGCTCAGTTGGCTGGATGGCTGATTTGCAATGTGGAGCAATGCCACTGGCCTGGCTTCAATCCCCACAGTGGCTGAGGTTACTCTAGAAGGAGTCTCCTTCTCAACCTCACTCCCCTCGCCTGAGGAGGGCTGACCCTCAGGTTAATCCACCACAAGCCGTCTCTCCCTAATGACAGAGCAGCCTTGTTGTCTGGTAAGATGAAGGAGACTTCACTCTTACTCACGCACCCAAAAAACATGCACGTATCAGATGAATGGGGACTGCTATTGGGAGGAAGACATTTGTTTGACATTTAACTTGATTAGAGGGCCATCAGTCTGACTGTGGCACTGTGCCAGCGCATGGGCGCAATTCGGGCTTCTCACATCTTCTTTTTCAGGCGCATGGTTAACACCGTGTTGCACACTCACCATGAGTGCACACAGCTCCCCGGGAAGCAGCTCATTTCCAGGTACTCATCTCAGAACCACAAATATAATTACCCCTCCCCAACCTTGCAACACAAATTGGTCCCAACAAATAACCAAATACTTGGCCAACCACGTAGTCAGGTGAAATCAATTACTGTGTCTAATAAGACTTTCAAGAACATTAATTAAAAGAAATTTAATTAAAACTAAGCCAGCTTTATGTGATGATGTTTTGCTGTAACCCAGGAGGCCCATGACTCCTCAGAGTAATTTACTAAGACGGGATTAATCACTGACAATACAAAACATTAGGAACTGGTCAATTTTACAAGCCAAGATTCATCAGCTGGAGAATCTAACCTTATTCTGAGTTTAAGGGAAACAGATTTCTCTTGACCTTTGATGCACCTTTTATTGCTGCTGTTTGTCAACAGAGTCATCTTGTCTTAGAGACTGAGCTCACTGATCCTTCTGTGCAAGGGCAGGAGGGAGAGACTAACAGAAACTTAAAAGGACCTGGGCAGGGGTCTGATAGTCACCCATGTGTTTGAGCTGTAAGACTGGCCTTGGGAACTGGCCACACCTTAAATCAAATGGTCAATTTTCTGAGTAATGAGTGTGTGTATGTGTGTGTGCACGCACTTGCACATATGAGCATCGATGCATGTGTATACATGCTTGTATGTGTGTGTATGAGTTCTGCATGCACATGTGTGTATTTGCATGTGTGTGCATGCATGTGCCCATGCACTACTGTGTATGTCTGTCTGTGCATGTATGTTAAGTGTATTTGTGTGTCTGTTTGTGTGTATGTGTGTATCTGTGTGGGTGTGCTTGAGTGTGGGCGAGGAGACCACAATGTCAATCTCATGCCCCAAGCACAAATTGAAAATCCATCTCTTACATCTCCCCAAAACTGAGCAAACAATTCAGACAAGGTGAAAGAGAGATTGTCATCGCTAAAGTGAGCAGACTTTCAAACCTGAGACTCACTGAGGTAATGCTCCCTCAGAACATTAGATTTCCCAATGTAGCTCCTCAAAGGGCATCACCATACCCACTTTTACTGCAGTACCACCAGGAACAAGTGAATTGGTTACAAATCGGTGCCTTATTACCTTTCAGAGTCAAATTCCTGGCAAGACCCAAGGAAACTGTGTGACATTACAACTTGGGCATCGGCCTCCCTCCTGTCTTCCAGACACCTGTTTTCTGCCCAACTCTGGAATGCTGTCCCTATGAATGACCCTGAGCTTCTAGTTGCCTGCCACTTTAACACACCACTGCCCCCTGGCCAACATCTCTGTCTCAGGTTTGCTACAATGCTCCAGTGAAGCTCAGTGCAAGCTGGAAGAACGGCATCTCTCCTTCTGTGGGGACCCTGCAACCATCAGGATTCAATATCAAATTCAATAATTTTAGAGCCTAAATGCCACCTTCCCTGTCCTTTACCCATCTCGACACCCCAGGCCCTGTCATCCCATGGGCTGCTTTCAGCACAGACAACCCATTTTCATCCATTCACAGTCTCCATTATCAGCTTTCCTTCTTTCTTGGCTTACTGTCACCCATCCCTTTGTCTGCCTACCTCTCTTCCTCTCTCCCTCTCTCTCTCTCTCTCTCTCTGGACTCCATTTTCCATTGAGTCGCTCACTCTCTACCCAACCCTATCCCCACCCCCACCCATCATCAGCATAAATACCATTTTTCGTAGTTACTATCAGTTTGGAAGAAGGGTCACCGGACTCAAAACGTTAACTCTGCTTTCTCTCTCTGCAGATGCTGCCAGACCTGCTGAGTTTCTCCAACGATTGCAGAAATGCTTCCCATCAGCATGCACGAACTAGGAATGTAAATGTTGTGCTGAGAGCAAAGAAACATCGGATTCAAACACAGGCCCTTCAGCTCTACCTTGCCAGTCACTAAGATCATGGCTGATCAAGGTATGATCTCAACTTCCCTTGGCATGTAGGGAGCAATGTGGACACTTCTTCTTTTGAGCTCCTGTGCAGAAGTGTCACTGGCTGGATGAAGTTTGAGATCAGGGTTTCAGAGCTTCAGCACTCAGTAGAAAGAGGTGCATCCATAAGGCTGAGAACTACATGGATCGCTTGTTTGGACAGGGGCTGCACCACAAGTTAGAAGCAAGCAGGGAATGAGTCACCAGGAGGAAGTCCATGGGGAACAGGCAGGTCATGCATTCTCGCTAAATAATTTCCTGTTTTGTATATTGTTGACAGCAATGGATCCTTGGAGGAATTCAGGAAACAGTTACGCCCATGGCATCAATGGGTGGTCAAATGTACAGTAAGGGTGGAAGGAGAGTAGGAAGTTACTTCTTTGGCTGTCAACATGACTCCAGGATAGTGTACTATCTCCACGGTACTCGAGTCAAGCGTGTCGCAGAGCAGCTGCAGAATATTCTGGGGAAGATGAACAGCCAGAGGTCATGGCTCACATTGATGCTAACAACATGGATAGGAAGGAGGATGTATTCCTGTTGTTGGAATTTTGGGAGGCAACTATAAAATTACCAACCTTTAAAGTAGTGATCTCCAGTGCCACAAGCAAGTGTGGAGGATAAGATAGATGAAAGTGTGCTTGGAAAAATGGTGCAACTTGGAGGGTTTTAGATTCCTGGGGATTTGCTCATGGAAAGACACAAGTTGGGTGGGTTGCATCTGAAAAGAGCCAGGACAGAGTCCCTTACGTGGCATATAGCTACTTCTGCTGGAAGGCACGTAAACTAACTAAGTAGGGGTGCGGGAACCAGAGGAGAATATTAGAAAGTAAGAACGAAGAGTGCTAAATGCTGGGAGAGGCAGCTAGAACTAAATAGAGAATTGTAAGTTAGTAGGTGATGTTGGAGTAAGGAGGAAAGCAATGAAATCAAAATCAGGTTTACACTGTACACAACAGAATGCATAGACTATAGTTAATAAGATTGGGGAATTACGGGCACAGATTTCCTTGTGGCATTCAGATATTGTGGTGGTAACAGAGACTTGGTTCGAGGAAGGGCAGGTCTGACTGTTAAATATTCCTGGTTCCAAGGTGTTCAGAAATGAAGGAAAGGAGGATGAGTAACAGGAGAAGGGGATCTGGTTAAGGCGAACATTGAAATATTCCCTTTCTCCAGCACTGCAGAGGGTTCAAGGGCAGAATTGACTTGGCTAGAGTTGAGACAGCCTAGTGGGGTTATTGCTAGACTATTAATCCAGACACTTAGGTAACATTATGGGAGTTTGGGTTTAAATCTTGCCATGGCAGCTAATGGAATGTTTTTTCAATAAAAATCTGGAATTAAGACTCTATTGTTGATTTTTGGAAAAACCCATATGGTTCATTAATGTCCTTTAGGGAAGGAAACTGCCATCCTTACTTGGTCTGGCCTACATGTGACTCCAGACCCCCAGCAATGGGGGTGACTCTTATCTGCCCTCTGGGCAATTAGGGATGGGAAATAAATGCTGGCCCAGTCAGTGAAGCCCTCATCCTGTGAATGAATTTGAAAAATAGAGTAAGAAGGATTTGAATGTATTGGAGAGAGTGTATAAGAGGTTTACAAGAAAGATTCTAGGGATGAGAAACATTATTTGTGAGGATAGATTGGAGAAATTGGGACTCCTCTCCCCAGAGAGGAGAGGTCTGTGAAGAGATTAGATAGACTTCTTCAAAATCATGAGGAGTCTGGACAGTGTAGATAGGGAGAAACTGTTCCTGCTCCTAAAAGGTTTGGGCTCCAGAGGGCACAGTGATAGAATGCTTTACAAAAGAAGCAAATATGAGGTAAGAAATGTTTCCACACAGCAAATTGTCATGGTCTGGGATGTACAGATCGGATGTACAGTGGAGGCAGGTTCAACTGAGGATTTCAGCAAGGATGATTATTTAAATAAAAACACTGTGAAGAGTTACCGCCAAAAAGGCTAGAGATTGGCGGTCACAGTGTTCAGTGAGCCGGAGAAAACACTATGGGGTGAAAGGCCTGTTTCTGCACTGTAAGAATCCTGTGACAGTACAAATCCAAAAGCAAGTGGTGATGGGTTCTGTAAATAAACAAAGGATGCTGAATAACCAAAACATAACCTTCTATTTCTTTACCTGTTTGTCTCGCTGCCTCTTAACCATACCTACTTTGTTTGCCTCCCTGAGATACTGGTTTCTGCATCCTATTGGGAGTCACTGGATTACCATGAAAAGTACGTCCCTGGCTCATGCTTCAAGGTGTGCAACTAGTAGAGAATGGGGGGTGGAATTGGGGTGGGTAGGTGGGAGTACTGAAGGACTGCAGGGTCAGGTGCGCTAATCTTACTGTTCGATGTGGCTCTTAAAGCTTTTTACAGCCTCGTAAAATGAGTTAGACAGCTCCTAATGATCATCTTCACAGTGCTGCTGCAGAAGAGGTTTCCCATCTGCCCGGGCCCTGTAGCATGTGGGATCATCTCCACTTTATCAGAAACTCCAGTAATGACATGAGCAGTTGGCGCAGAGTATTAGAGACCTTCAGAAGCTCTGGAGCGGAGGCCATTAGTGTGATTGCTGGGAGGAGGTTGCTGAGTTCAAGCCGAAATGTCAATTTTCATTTCTGAGAGCGGGCCTGTTTCAGGGCTGAAGGTTTTTTGAGAAGCCCTGACTGTGAAACCATTACTCCCACGGGGCCTGCAAATTCCAGGCTGATGGGAGCTGCCAATATTTATTTCACAAATAAAGATTTACAAGGGTCACCCTCATCAGGGCTGTGTTTCTAAGTCAGAAACTGTGAAGCCTGTTATTGTTTGGTTGAAGTGAACACTTGGCTCCGTGTCCAACTGCTTGTCATTTAATTTGGACTCTGGTCTCCAGCAGTCCAGTAGATATTTTGGCTGCAGTAATAGTGCTTCTCAATAATCCCCTTGGTTCCTTTGGACTCAAAATCTGAATTTTGAATTTGGGATTGATTCCAGTGACATTAAAAGCTTCCAGCTCTCAACATTCCAATTTCGCTGTTTGACTCTGGAAACTAGCAACACAAGAGAAAAAAACCCTGAAAATTTACCAACTCAGACCTTAAATGCCAACACCTGTTTCAGAATGCAGTACAGCATTCCTTATCTTAAAACTCAACAATGTACTTCAGACTTCATCCTTTTGGTGATTGTGAATGATGTGCTTTGTGGCTACCTGCATGTTTGTATTTACTCAGCTATCTCGGCGTTTTTAACAACTAACGTTGTACATTGATATTACATCCCAGATTTACACCTACAATCTGGGTTACATGCTTTCCGAAATAACCAAAATATTGGTTGACTGGTTATCTAACTGACTGACTTGCAATCTGCCTGCCAACTGAATGTATAAGAGAAAAATGTGAATTTTGCATTGAAGTGTTCACATGTCATGATGCCATTCGGCTGTCTTAAAAGAATCATGGCTTTTTGTGTGACAATGTAACAGTCCCCTCTTTTCCCTTTGAAGAATAGGAAATTGTCCTGATAAATATTTTCAAACATGCACATTGGCACATTATCTTTATACATTAAGATAATGCTTTGGCTGAAATACGATATGACCACACACAAGTATCATGACTTAATTGTGTAGCTCCAGGGAGGCTCTATGCCTTCAGTCCTGATGAAGGGCTTTTGCCCGAAACGTCGATTTTCCTGCTCCTTGGATGCTGCCTGACCTGCTGTGCTTTTCCAGCACCACTCTAATCTAGCTCCAGTCACAGCCTACTGCAGCTGGAAATCAAGCTCCATTATTCCTAGAGTTTTACAAATGCAAAAATTTGATGAAATCACCACATTGACTGATTTTAATTGCTTAATTCAAGTCAAATAATCCCTACAGTGTGGAAACAGGCCGTTCAGCCTAACAAGACCACACCAACCCTCAAAAGAGCATCCCACCTACTGCCCTATAATGCTGCATTTCCCATGGCTAATCCACCTAGCCTGCTCATCTTTGGATTGTGGGGGGAAACAGGAGCACTCAGAGGAAACCCACGCAGACAAGGGGAGAACATGCAAACTCCACACAGTCACCCAAGGGTGGAATTGAACCTGGATTCCTGCCGCTCTGAGGCAACAAGCTAACCACTAAGCCACCGTGGCTAAAATAGGAAAGAATATCCACTCGAGGTTTTTCAATGACAAGAAAATATCTATTTATTACAACAAACATAATTTAACCAATGGCAAGAAAGAAAGATAAATTGCCAACTTCCATAACTTAAACTCTAAATTGTTTAAAATTCCCATACACATTAACAAAAGGATATGTCAAGCCATAAATATATGAGTTACGGATGGAATAAAGTCAGAAAAGCACAGCTCTGGCCCCTGTACAGATTACAGATGTCATAGAGTTGTTTTCCTTCAGTTTCACTTCTTTCTTCTCAACTTATCTACACAGGCACAAGGTTACGAACACTCCAATGGTGCCTTTCATTGTGTCGGAGTCACCATTTCAGTGATTATTAAGGTGATTTATTTCTTTTCCTTTCAACAGGGGAATGGGGCAGGGAGTGGAGTGGGGAATGGGGCAGGGAGTGGAGTGGGGAATGGGGCAGGGAGTGGAATGGGGAATGGGGCAGGAAGGGGAGTGGGGAATGGGGCAGGGAGGGGAGTGG
>NC_057739.1:40652787-40695086 GCF_004010195.1 Chiloscyllium plagiosum
TAGGGAGGGGAGTGGGAGATGGGATAGGGAGGGGAGTGGAAGATGGGGCAGGGAGGGGAGTGGGAGATGGGGCAGGGAGGGGAGTTTGGGATGGGTGGGTACAGTCCTTCCATGGCATCCTCTGTGACCTGGTACCTTCCTGTGGTGGCACTGCCAGAGACGGTGGACCTCCGACTCTCCAATTTGCCCCCAGCTCCTTGGAGCTGCATTGCTGTCCTTTATAGGAATGGTCGCTCTGGCTGCAATTCGTTGCTCACCCACGACCCTGGAAGTTGCAGCTCAGGTCTCCTAAGTCACTAAAGCCCACTTCCACCATCCTGCCAACTCCCCAACACACACACCACTGCCGAATGGCCCTCTTCTGCAAGAACAAAATCCCAGCTACAGAGTAATTTTAGCACAGAAGGAGGCCATTCAGCCCACCAGATCCATGCCAACTCTCCATGGAGCTATCCAATCCATCCCATTTCCTTGTTCAATCCTGTTAACCCTGCAGGGTTATTTCCCTCAATACAAATCCAAGTTCTTTTTGATGGTCTCCACTTCTCCCATCATCAAGGATAGTGAGTTGCTGGTCATTATCACTGGCTACACAAAACTCTTCTTCCTCAAATGTTTCCTTCCTCTCTTGCCCAAAGTCTTTAGGCTTGATTCTTGTATCATCAGCTACCGTGGCCAGTTTTCGTCTATGTCTGTGACAATAAAGCTAATTCATTCATTCACTATTCACACTTGTCATGATCTTGTACACTTCTTTCAAAGCTCCCCGCAATCGTTTTTGTTCTAAGGATTTGTTCGAACATCCTTCACCCAGGAACCATTCTAGAAAATATCCTCTGCACCCTCACATTCTTCCTAAAGTGTGGTGACCAGAACTGGATGCAATAATCTCGCTGTGAGCTAGCTAGAGTTTTACGCAGGCTCATCACAACATCACTGTTTGTGAACACAACATCCCTATTGATGAAACCCCAGATCCCATGTGCTTTGTCACTGCTCTCAGTATGTCTTGTTGCCTTCTACTATCTCTGTGCTGGCAGCCCAAGTCCTTCTGCCCCTGCACACTAATTAGAAATGTACAATTAAGTTCTATTACACTTCTCATCATCCTTTCTGTCGAAATGCATCTCCCCAGACTTCAAATCTTTCCTGCTCATTCTCTAACTGATCTAGGCCTTGTGCAGTCAATCGTTATCTGTCTCACTGTTCGCCGCACCTTCAAGTTTGGGTAAGGTTTGATCCTTTAGCTTGTATTCCAATATCCGTATCATCTGCATGCATCAAAAAGGGTCAGTTAGCACTGACCCCATGTTAACACCATTGCCCGCTGCTATTTTGGTAAGAAGATCTAAACTGGATGTGTTGACCAAAAGCAACTTCAGTTGCCAATAATTCCTCAGGAGATAAATTACCATCAGACTAGTTTCCGTTTTTGCAAATTATAATTTGGCCTTGCTTCGTTAATTAGATACCTCTTCAACCTCCAGTGCCAATGGTTTTAATGATTTCAGCATATTTTAATTAGTTAATCATTACCAACATTGGGATATTGGTTAATTAACCCGGTGCCCTCTCCAAGTTACTTCTGTCATCAAAAGATGAATTGCTTTGTGAAGTAGTAATTAGTATAGTAAAGGTCAAAGGTTGGGTGAAATCATTCTGTGACCTACTTTCTCGTTCCAAAAGTAGCTTTTTCCTCAAAGCCTTTGATTACCATCCTCCCTCTGCAACTTACCTGAGCTTGCTACATATCTGGCTCTCACAGGTGAGTTATTTGCCAATGGGGATATCGCCAGAAAGACTGACCCTGTCCTCACCCAACACACATTAGTATGCACACCTCTGCAGGAGTCTATGTTGCCCTGTAGACTGTATCCAGATGTAGCTATGCTGCCCATAAGTTGTCCTTTTTGAGTCACTGCACCCATACAACTGCATGACGCTGAGGGGTGACCTAATAGAGGTTTCTAAAATCATGAGGGGCATGGATAAGGTAAATAGACAAGGTCTTTTCCCTGGGATGGGGGAGTCCAAAACTGGAGGGCATTGGTTTAATGTGAGAAGGGAAAGATTTAAAAGGGACCTAAGGGGCAACCTTTTCACACAGAGAGTGGTGCATGTATGGAATGAGTTGTCAGAGGAAATGGTGGAGGCTGGTACAATTACAACATTTAAAATGCATCTGGATGGGTACATGAATATCAAGGGATATGGGCCAAATGCTGGCAAATGGGACTAGTTTTATTTAGGATATCTGGTCGGCATGGACGAGTTGAACTGAAGGGTCTGTTCCTGTGTTGTACATCTCTATGACTGTGTCAAATTTCAGATGGGCCTTTCATTCAAATGACCAACATTTACAGAGTACTAACAAAAACTGAGAGGAGATATTAGTCAGTGCACAATGTCTAGGTTTAGGAACAATGCCTGGCTTTGACCCTCAATAACACAGACATGATGTGCCCATTTTCCAAGATGAGAGTCCTCGCACTGGGAAATTAATGCCACTATCAAAAAAGCCGATGAGGAATTTCACACAACTGCAATCCCATGCGTCTAACCCGATGCTACATGGAGTATTTTCAAAGCCTTCATTTGCTGTTTGTTTTCAAACATCTGCAAGGCCTTACCCTTATCTTTGTAATCTCCACCAGCCTCTACATCTCAGAAACCTTTCCATTTCCCCAACATGGTTTTTGGAGCCTGTCTTATTTCTTTCACTCAAACAGTGGCAGTTGTGACCTCATCTGTCTCAGCTCTAAGCATTTGAATTTGTTTTGCATCTCTATTCTTCTCTTTCATCACCTCCCCTCCCCCACCCCCACCATGCAAAGACGCTCCTCAATGCCCAACTGTTTGACCAATGTTTAGTCACCTGTCCAAGTATGGTCTTTTTTAATTGGGTCTCAATTATTAGCTGATAGAGGGTCCTCTGGGATCTTCTACATTAAAGGTGCTAAATGAATACAAATGATCGTTGTGTAGTTACTTTTTGAGATACAAATGATTTGGATAAATTTATAGGGGTCTGGATGGTGTGGATGTAAAAGTTCCAGTTTTTTTTGATCGAGAGGTCCATAACTATGGGGAGGGGAAAATTTGGGAAGAGTCATAGTAGGACTTACAACAAAGCTTTTCATCACCAAAAGGGGAGCTAACTCCAGACAGACCGGTATCCTGTTGCCAAGTCACCCTTTATTTATGGGTAGGGAGCCTTTGACACTGATCCTGCTCCCTCAGAGCCACCTCTCAGAGTGAACAGAACCTCTGACACTCCCGTTTATACCCGTCAGCCAGGACTCCCTGACTGGACTGCATTAACGGGCAGCACGGTGGCTCAGTGGTTAGCACTGCTGCCTCACAGTGCCAGGGTCCCAGTTTCGATTCCACCCTTGGGGGACTGTCTGTGCGGAGTTTGCACATTCTCCCTGTGTCTGCATGGGTTTCTTCCAGGTGCTCCGGTTTCCTCCCACAGACCAAAGACGTGCAGTTTAGATAGATTGGTCATGCTAAATTGCCCAAAATGTCCAGGGATGTGCAGGCTAGGTGGATTAGCCAGTGGAAATGCAGGGTTACTGAGATAGGATAGGAGGGTAGGCCTGGGAGGGATGCTCTTCCTAGAGCTGACTGACCTGCTTCCACATTATAGGGATTCTATGATTCTCACAGCCTCGATCAGGGAACTCATAGTCTGTGAGGTTCACTGTGACCTCGTTACAATCAGGACAAAGGGACACAGTCATTACAGTCCTGAAGGTTTGGTCATTTGGTCCAGAGAGTCTGCACTGGTTCCAGGGGGAGTAATCCATTCTATCCCATTTCTCCAAGGTTTTGGAGATCTGGAACTCCCTGCTTGAAAGTGGGGTACAAGTAGAAACATTTGCAACATTTAAAGGCACTTGAATATCTACTTAAAATGCCATTACCTACGGAAACTACGGATCAAGTACAGTTGGTCCTGCTGTAACGCGCATATCTTCAATGTGAATTGGCTATAACGCGAATGAAGAATTTAGACCATTATTTGTAGAACATGAACGTTCCTCACCTGTACTGGCTGTAACGTGATTTAGGGTGGGTAGTGGTTTAAATGGTGCTGCTATTACGGAATTTCCTTATAACGCAGGATCACGCTATCTCAGATCAGGCTGTATGGAAATAGCTGTAAGGCTGGATGGTTGAAATAAAACCAGAAACGCTCAGCAGGTCTGGAGGTATCTACAGAGAGAGAGAAAAAAACAGAATTAACACAGTCATCACAAGGTGGTGAACACGGAGTATTTTGAAACATTTTTAAAGCAGAGGTATATCGATCA
This sequence comes from Chiloscyllium plagiosum, assembly GCF_004010195.1. Lineage (NCBI taxonomy): Eukaryota > Metazoa > Chordata > Chondrichthyes > Orectolobiformes > Hemiscylliidae > Chiloscyllium > Chiloscyllium plagiosum. The sequence continues at coordinate 40,657,104 of NC_057739.1, forward strand.
TTGGAAAGCAAAGGGCATGAAATGGTTATTCAAAGAAGGTTGGAAACATGGAGTTATTAAATCAACCATGATCTGATTGAATGGGGCAGCAACATCAAGGCGCGAAATAGCCTGCTTTGTATGAGCCAATACATCCACAATAGGTCAACCTTTGAAAAAACAATCATTCACAGGAGGTGGGCATCACTGGCTAGGCCAGCATTTACCAATACAATTGAAATGAAACAAAGCAGACAACTCTCAAACTTCTCCACTACCCGCCTTCCAGCAACACATTTCCATCTCTGATCTCCAGCATCTGCAGACCTCACTTTCTCCTCAGCATTTACCAATACAATTGAAATGAAACAAAGCAGACAACTCTCAAACTTCTCCACTACCCGCCCTGAAAATAAACCCACATGGTGCTCACCAGCTACCCCTGCTGGAGAGATCCTGGAAACAAAGGAAAAACAAACATTTACAGGGAGCTTTAGACTACTCCATGACCCAGGCCACAGAGATAATGTTTGAAACACCGTCGTGATTATCATGAAGGAAAATGCAGCAGCTAATTTGCAAAAAAGAGGGCCCCAAAAGAACAACGCAATACTAAACTGGATCATATATTTTAGTAAAAGCAAAATCCTGCGGATGAAATAAAAAAACAGAAAGTGCTGGGGAGCCTCAGCATCCACAGACAGAGAAATGGGGTTCATGTTTGAAGTCGATAGGACGCGTCTTCAGGCTGAGGGGGGCGGTGGGTGCTGGGAAAAAGGGGTTTTAATGTGTGTGGGAAGGGAAAAAGGAGAGAGTGGAATAGATTGTGAGAGCCCAGAGCAAAAGATACGTTTTGAATTGTTTGCTGATTGGATTACTAGGAGAAACGCTGCTGTTCTCTTTGAAATAGTGTGTGGAAACTTCCACACCCAACTGTGAGAGTATTTGAGGTTTCTAGAAAAGTTGCTGTGCAGAAATCAGATTGCAAAATACAGCATTTGGGAAGCATTTATTACTGGGATCTCAACACCTTGGTTTAAGCATTTTATATAGGATTCATACTCAATCCAAGCAGTGGAAAGGTGAATGTGTTGGGCTCATTTTCATCCAGTGAGTGAAATGTGAACAAGTGTGAAGTCCCCAGCAGGGGTCAGTATCAGGTTAAAGAAGCAGACTCTGCCCCTTCCCTGTGAGACTGTTTCTTACCCTTACTGTAATGGTCATACTCAAACAATCACTCTCCCACTGAGCGAAGGACAAGGCTTCTGGGCATCAGAAATACAGAATAGAAAATGCCAGAAAGGACTCAGCAGGGTACACAACTGTGGAGAGAGAGAGAAAAAAGGAGTTAACATTTGAGGTCAACAAATCAGATAATGTTGTCAGTGATGCCCATAGCATATGAGCAATTAAAAACAAAAATCTCCCCATGGCTTGGATTTTTCCTACCTCTGCAGCCTCTTTCAACCGTACAATCTGCCAGGATTTCTGTGTTCTCCCTCTGTGCATCCCTGATTTTCGGTGCTTCATCATTGATGGCTTTGCCTTTAGTTAGCAGATCTTAGATTCTGGACATCCCTCCTAAACATCTCCAAGCTGTTACCTCTCTCTTCCTTTAAGACTCTACTTAAGACCCAGCTCTTTAACCATGCCTTGCGTCACCCTCCCTAATAGCACCTTATGTGGCTCAGTGTACAAAGGTTTGTTTGATTATACAGCTATAAAGAGCCTTGAAACATTTTATTACATTGACAATTCTTCACAACCTCACTCATGAATTCAGGAAAATCCTTTTCTCCCAGAATGGGGACTTCACCATCACAAGAAGTGTTCAAGCACCAGATGCATTCTAACCAAAATTAGATAAACATATGGGGGAGAACGGAATAGAAGGATTTGTGGATGGGGTTAAGGTGTAGAGATGTGAAGAGACAGTGAAATCTCTTGTGGATCGTAAAGATCAGCATGGACCTATTGGGCCGAATGGTTTCTTTTCTGTGTAATCCCAGACAAGTTGTGAGCGGCTCACTCCCACATGGGTTGGATACTGATCTGCTGGGAGACACTCCCGCAAGCAGCCTTTCAGGCTGAGTGCTGCAGAGCAGGTAGCTCCTAACAGATCACGAAGTAATCTGAAACTAGCCGGTAAGAGAGCCACTCAAACTGACGGATCTGAAGGAATAAATATTTCAAGGAGCACACCAGAAAGAACCTCTAACAGTTTGTGAATTGAGAAGCAGGAGGAACTGTACTGGGTGGGGGGGGGGGGGGATATTTCTGACCCAGTTTTTCAGGCTAAAGTAAATACTCCCAAGGCTTAACTCAAAGGAAATGTACAGAGTAAGCATTCGCTTCTGGTCCCTGTGTAACATGATGCAGAGGATTATTCTTTGAATGTTAACAATCCATTTACAGCTTCCTTTTTTGCATTAATATTTAACCAGGGATTTTTTTAGACTCAGACCTTGATTTCTATTGAAAGAAAACTACAGTAGCTTGAGCACACTTTGTGAGAAACTGCTTCTTTCCCATAATCTGTTTAATACTCATGAAACGCTAATTTTTTTTGTTAAAATTGACAGTTTTCTAAAATAAATCTTTCTGGTCTCATTCTCTGCATCCATACTGCTAGTGCTGACCCTCAGTGGGTTAATCCTTCAACTCCTCACACAAATACTCATGTATGAGCTGTGATGTGGAGGTGCCAGTGTTGGACTGGGGTCGACTAAGTCAGAGGTCACATGACATCAGTTTGTAGTCCTAGCAGATTTATTTAAAATCGCAGTGCTCCAAAGCTTGTGATTTTGCATAAACTTGTTGGGCTGTAGGCTGGTGTTGTGCGACTTCTGACCATGGCTGAGCTGTCAACCCCATGTTGAAAGACTTACAGAGATGAATCACTTCCTGCCATCACCCAACGTCCACATTTTCCTATTCAAAAAAGAGCGCTATTAGTGGCTTCTTACGATGTAGGTTAGAGTCAGTGAAAAGCTGAAATAACTTCACATTCTCACACTAAGTGCACAAACAGGGTCTGACCCTAGAGTAACTTCAGGGCAGGGTTGCCAACTCTCCAGGACTGGCCTGGAGTCTTCAGGAGTTTGCAATTCATGTGATACAGGGAGACAATTCGAAGGTAGTGCTTTTGTTTCCATATTCTAAGACAGCTACTGGTGATAACAGTATTGGAGATGAGATAAAAGGCTGTTTGGTTAAATGCGAACTGTAACCAATTGGATACCAAGGAGGCTTTTCACTTTCTGATTGCCCATTGGAAACTGCACCATGGACCAATGATAAGCATGTGTCTGCTGGGGAAGTTGGAGGCAGGTGATTGTGTGATGAGGCCTTCAGGGATAGGTCCAACAAGAGTTGGGAACCCTATTTCAAGCAGGGCCAAATTGGGTTTACAAAATGCTGGGAGTTACTGCACTTTTGTGGTGTGGGTATAACAACTCACTGCTCTGTACCAGCTACTGCTCATGATGAAAATTGCTGCTACCATTGTCTTTAAGTACAGAAAACTACAGGACCTTCTTGGTCTGGTGTGGGTGAAGGAAAACCCCTTCCTGGTCCAACTAGAAAAAGCCCTTAACAGATCTAACTTATTGCATGTTAGCAATTAATCACAGGTTATACAGATTGATAGAAATTGTTAGAGATATTTTGAGGAAGAGCAGATGTTAGATGTCTCTCCTTGGGGAGTATAAGCTGTTCTGCTGTCTAGCCCACGAGGCATCATCATAGTGGGGGTGCTGTTGGCACTGCCCAGTATTAACCCTTTCAGACCTATTTACAATAATTTCAATAAGAGGTCTGCTGTTCCCATTTTCTTGGAGGTACCTCTATCCATTAAAACACCCAGGTACATGGCATGGGATACATCTCTCGGAGGAACTTGGGCTTCCATGGTATGCATGCTGTAATGGAGCAGTGCAATGGAGTCAGGAGCCACATTGTTAGCAGATAGCTTTTGCCATCTGATACCACCTTCATAATTGCTGAAGTAATACTGATACAGCAAACTGAAGGCATCATGACTGTTACCAGGATGTCAGGCACTGACTTGCACCTGGTACTGCCTCTAGTCCACACCAGATGGTCATTAAAGGAGTACGTGTTCCACCAATTGGCAGAGTTGGTATGCAGTGTGTGCTCAGTCAATAACAGTCTCACCATGGGAAAGATTGTGATCCAGGCAAACCATTGTGCTCCTTCAGCCGTGTTATCTCTGGCAAATGAGAATGAAATATAGGTGGTTCTCTTTGAATAAATAACCTCTGGTGACTTCCCTTATGCAACAGTGGACAGCAAGCATATATCACCAGAACTAGCATTGAAGAAGCCAGGCAGGTAAAAATTCATTTCCAGTGTTCTTTCACAGCCTCTGGCAATGCAGGCCCTATCCTTCTCTGAGGTGGGCTTTGCAGTTGCAACTATTGGTAAATTTTATTCCTGATGAAGGGCTTTTGCCCGAAACGTCGATTTTGCTGCTCCTCGGACGCTGCCTGAACTGCTGTGCTCTTCCAGCACCACTGATCCAGAATCTGGTTTCCAGCATCTGCAGTCATTGTTTTTATCTCGTAAATTTTAGTGAGGGCCAATCCAATGAAACACAATGGTCAAGCCAAAGTATTTCTTCCTGAATATCCTGGATGAATATGGTTTCCTGTTGAAAGCCCTTCCACGTCCTCTTCCACCTATCGTCTTCTTGCGCTTATTCTCCCAGGTCTGAGTGGAATGCCTCCTCACCTGCCAAGCTCCAGGTGCAGATAGTCTGTGCAGAAGTTAGCAAAAAACATCATTTACTACCTGCCTCAGCATTCCCTTTCGCCTGTTGACGCAGCTAAGGCAAGATCAGGAAATCTGTGGAATTGCAACAACAACCTGAAAAAAGAAATCAGCAGAGCAACCCATTTATAAATGCTTGAAAATTCTGTAAATGTAGCACTGGCGTGGATGTAACACATATTTAAGTGGGCGAGCTTTAACAGATGGGCGTAACTAGGCTATTGAGCTTTTGTATGGCAGCATTGGAGTCATGTGGATTGACATTATGACCTGTTGCTCAACATGCATTCAGCGGATGATCAACATGTATGTTCTTGCCTGCACCAAGTGGCATCTTGGCATCACAAGTGTGCACACTCAGTATACATGAATTTTATTTTTGAAATCTAAGAGTACTTATGCAACTTGAAAAAATGGTCACAATTAAGCCCAATTTCTTCCATATCGGGTTATAGTGGGTAGAGGTCATGCAGTCTGAATCGTTGGTTACCTCAGTTGGCTAGGTGACTGTGTTATACGGTGATGTGATACAAGTAATGCTGGTTCAATTGCTACACCAACTGTGATCACCATGCCTTCTCGACCTTACCCCTCATCTGAGGCATAGCAACCCTCAGCTTAAGCTCACTACCAGTTGTCTCTCTCTCTCTCTCTCTCTCTCTCTCTCTCTCTGTCTCTCTGTCTCTCATTAATGGGAATGTGGGACTATGGTGACGCTATCTTTATTTCTGCCTGGTCAGGTCACAGATTGCAGATGGTATCTGCAATGTAAGTACACACTTAGTGCTCAGCTAATGAGAGACAACGAATCACTCCTTTCATTTTGTTTCTTAAAGTTAATCTTTTTTCCATTAACTAAATTAAATATTAAGAAGTAAAAGTATTGACCAAGCTTTTCCCATCTGTAATGGAAAAAAAGTTAAAATCCAATGGCCACACCGTACCAAGGGACAAACAGCAATTCCAATTCATCTTAAGCTGGTGAAGAATTATGGGCAACCTTTAGGTATGCGACTTGTTAGTCTCTTGATTACAGTTAGGAGCATAGGATTTAACAGGGCGCTATCATTATGAACATTATAATGTGAATGAGGTGTAACAGAGAGCGTTGTAACAAAATCATACAAATACTGTGGTTACAAGCGCAGGTCAGAGATTGGGATTCCGGCAGCAAGTGACTCATTTCCTAACTTCCCAAAGCCTGTCCATCATCTATAAGGCGGAAGTCAGGAGTGAGTTGGAGTACTCTCCATTTGCCTGGATGAACATGGAAATAATGCCTGAATGGCAACAGGTGTTTTCCTCACATGGAAAAGAAGAATAAACAGAATAATTAAAGGACTTTTCATCCCATGTCAGGTACAGAGATATAGTTTTGATTTTGCGATTATTCTGACAAATTATCACATATTCGAGAAAAATGATTAGGAGACTCAGAAAGATGCTGAGGTGACAATTTGTCAATTCATAGCTCATTATTCTTGCTGATATTTAATGCACTTTGCAGTGGATCAGTGAGGCAGCTACCGTTGGTTCTGCTACAACGCTGTAGTTCCGGTCTCGTGCAATCCCGTGTTATAAGATAATCATGTGATAGCAGCAGCATTTAAACTAATGAGGCCAGAATCACGTTATAAACAATACACGTCTTAAAACTTTGTGCTTTAGAAAACAGTGTCCCCAATGTGTCATACGTGTTATAGCGAATTCATGTTAACGAAATGTGCATTATAGCAGAATGACCTGTATAGTAACTCTGGAAACAAAATAGTTGGTCTGACCGTGCTGTATACACAACACTGCACTGTGGCATCTTTATTCAATTCAAACTATTCTTTATTCAAACTATCTTTAATTGAAAGATAACCCATTTTGAATTTTAATACATTTGCCGAAAAGAGAGTTGGACTGATTGTTATCTGTGAAATAAAAAGATAAATTAGCAGCAGCAGTCTCCTGGGGCACCAGTGTGGTCATTGCTGTTCCCACAGCAGGAACTCCTTGATGCCCAGGTCACCTTGTAGACACCCTGGAGCTGCGCTTGAGACCCAGTTTTAACAGAAGATGAACTCTATTTAAATAATTTCTTTTTATTCTTTTCATCACTCAAAGTGGCACAGATTGTGGTGATGAAACTCTCTTGGCTGTATCTTCCTGGGTGTATGTGACAATAAACTAAAATTAAATAAATAAATATGAATGCAGTATCAGCAGCACTTAAGAAGCTTGACACCGTTCGAAACAAAGCAGCCGATTTGATTGGCACCTCATTCATCACGTTCAGTCCCTCCAGCTCTGGAGCACAGTCACGGCACAGTGTATCTTCATCACTACAGCAAGGCACTTTCAACCCATTTCCCAAATCTATGACCTCCATGGATACATGGGAGCACCACCACCGCTAGGTTTCCCTTCAAACCACCCTGATTTGGAATTATACCGCTATTAGAATCATAGAATTTCCAAAGTGTGGAAGCAGGCCATTCATCCCATTGAGCCCACACTGACCCTCTGAAGAGCATCCCACCCAGACCCAAGTTATCCCTGTAACCCTGAATTTTCCATGGCTAATCCACCTAACCTGCACATCCCTTGATACTACAGGGCAATTTCCCATGGCCAATCTCCCTAGCCTGCACATCCTTTGACTGTGGGAGGAAACCGGAAAACTCACACAGACGCGGGGAGAATGTGCAAACTCCACACAGATTGTCACCCGAGTATGGAATCGAACCTGGGTCGCTGGAGCTGTGAGGCAGCAGTGCTATTGTTTCACTATCACTGGGTAACAATCATGGAAACCCTATCCTAACAGCAAAGTGTGAGTACCTACCATCACAGATTACCACTGATCAAAAAGCTAGCCCATACTGTCCTCCCTAAATCAATTAGGAATGGACAATTGCTAGCCTTGACATTCATATCTCAATCGTGAATTTTTGAAGAATGGGGTATATCAGAGTGTTATGACTGAGAGTATTACAACAAAGCTGACATATGTTACAATGAGAGTGTTTAACAATAATGGGACTGTTTGAATGAGATTGAGGGCAAAAGATGATTAAAAGTAACTCAGGTCATCAAATCTATCAGTTCTGAAGAAATCATATTGAACTCAAAACATTAATTCTGCTTTTCTGTCCACAGATGCTAACAGTCCTGCTGAGTTTCTCCAGCAGTTTCTGTTTATATTCCAGTATCCACTGCATTTCATTTTCAGCAAATTTATTTGTTTATTCCACTTTTGTTTTATTTCAAGAAGTTAAAATTGAGGAAGTATATTTTCTCAAAGGAACAAAACTTGGAAATTAGTCTTAACATGGGAGAGGTCTTCCCCTTTAATAAAGCAAGTGTATCAAATAGCTTCGAGATTTAACACATTTTAAAGTGAATCTTCTAAGAGCTGAGTGTTTCTCCAGTCCACTATTTTTAGAAAAAAGCATATAATTCCAATAAATTTATTTTGGAGTCCTTTGCCGGGTCCCTTGGTAATAGAGTGACTTTATCCTAACAGAGACAAGGCTGTTGCCACTTGACCTTCTGTTCAGCTCTTGCACAAACAGATGTGTTACTCTGACTTGTAAATGAGCCATGAAATTTACATCCCCAGAGACCGGCTGACCACAGCTCGAGCTTATTGACAACATCACCAAGGGAGCAATTGAGGAGTTAAATGGATTAAGCCCATGAGATAAAGGAAGACCAGGAAATTTCAGGAAGCTGTTCTATTTGATAAGGGTGAAAGTCTAACAGGTTGACAAACTGTAGGAATATGCGGCAATGCAGATAGTGCATGTTACCCCATCCAGATGGAAGATTGAAATCTAAACACAATGAAGATAGCCAGGCAAGCAGTGTGCTGAAGTAGAGGAATGTAGGAGGTGGTGGATAGCAGTATGATCCCCCAATCAGTTTCTGCACACAAGAACTGTGGACACCTCCTCATTGCAGGTGTTGTGTACAGAAGTGCTCCTCTGAGTCAAATTAGCATGTACCCCCCGGTGGTAAAGAGTAAGCATGTGACTATCCTTCAGCAGCTCCCATTGCTGCTGGCAACATCCGGGCCAGTCAGTCTGGTTGAAGACTTCATGATTTGGAGAGGCTGAGAGCACGCTACTCCCCACCGGACACCACATCTATAGTCTTGATGGAAACGGTTAAAGTCACCAAGCTGCACAATGTCTTCAGGACCTTCGCACATGTACATGTGGGACATGCTCTCCAAAATGGGCTTTGGGGAGGAAGTCTGTAGTTGGATCTGATTGCTCTACATCAACAGCATTAGTGCAGTCTCAATGGGTGGGAATCAGAAAGCTTCCTGATCAGAGCCAGAGACAGGCAGGGCTGCCCACTCTCTCCTGCCTTGTTTGTGTGTTGTATAGAGCCCTTTCTGAGTCCATCAGGAAGGATGTGAGCCTGAGAGAGGTGACTATTCAAGGCAGCGGAGGCTAGCAGGTCAAAGCCTCCCTGTACATGGATGACATTGTGGTTTTCTGCTCGAATCCACTGTCAGTGCACAGACTCCTGCGGCCAATTCAAACTAGCCTGAGGAGTCAAGGTAAATCAAGGCAAGAGCGAGGCCATGTTCTTTGGGAACTGGGCCAACCAATCTTTTATTCCCTTGACCATGAGGACAGATTATCTGAAGGTGCTGGGAATATGGTTCGAAGGGGCCGGCTAGTGTGCCAAATCTTGTGAGGAGCGTTTTGCCAAAGTGAGGCAGAAACTGTGCTTTTGGGAGCACCACTTCCTCTCTATTGCAGGTAAAAACTTGTTCATCAGGTGTGAGGCACTCTCTCTGTTGTTGTATGTGGCACAAGTCTGACCCATTACCTGAACCTGCACCATTGCAGTCACCCAAGCCACTTCATGTGGAGGTCTAAGATGGACCAAGTCTACAGGGACACCTTACATAAAGCTCTAGATAAAGGAGGGAAGAATGTACCCAACATCAGTCTCATCCTGATGACTACCTTTGTGTATGCTGCATCAAGCTGTGTGTAGACCCTCAATAAACAAACACGAAGTGTCACTTCACACTGAAGGTACTATCCGTCCCCGGTGTTGTGAAGGATGGGACTGGCCTTGTTGCCGTGGAATGCTCCATGTAGTTGGACTGTTCCGTATCACCATCCTTTGTGGAGAAACTTGCGAAGAGAAACAACTTTGACCGCAAGTCCATCAGGAAGTGATCAGCACGTAGCATCCTTGAAACCCTGTGGGTAAAGGAGAGGGTGGATCCTGTCAAGTGGTTCCCTGACAGACTGTCGAGGTCATTTTGCAGAATGCCTTATCACCAGAACTTTCCAACAAGCACCAAGATATCGGTTGGCTAGTGGTGAGAAGGGCACTTCATGTAAGATCCTTCATGCACACCCTGACCCTCGGGATGGCTGCGGTGGGGGGAGAGACATCTCCAGCTGGAAGGTGTCTTTGCAAAGGAAGTCAGGTCAAAGGTGCAATGGATTTTTTTTGTTGACGTTTGTCCTGAGCAGCTCTGTATCACAGGACTCTGTGCTCTACGCTCTGTTCCCCAGGACATATACTGAGACAAGCATTGATTGCGCCTGAAGGACTATCAGTTCAGTGAGAGACACTCTTTGATCTGCCTGAAGCCTGTTGGCCTTCCAGAACAAGGAGCTGACCTCTACTGTGTGTTGCAGACTGGCACATTTCAAGGTCCAGGGCTATTGATGAGGGACGCACTAAAGCTTGGACAGCTGACGCTAAGGCACAGTGAGGAAAGACACTGTCTGAGGTCTTTCTGCTGAAATTAATTGGGGGGGCTGTTCAGTTATTAGACTGTCCCAGTGTCTCATGTAAATATAATCTTGCACAAGTAAGAAATGCCTGGGGTTTATTTGTTGGATAGAGACAAACTCCAATGTTGGTTTATTTCTTCATATGTTACTGTACCGAACTGAACTGCTTGAGTAACTGTGTAAGTATACAAAGATATTTCTATGAATAAAGTATATTTTTGAAGTAACCTTTGTTTTTAGTTGGTGAGCTGGAGTCTGAAGTTTGGACACCCTGATGCATCAGGGAGTGGGAATGCTTCCTGGATACATTGTTTTTGGAGAGATTCACAACCCTTAGGTTCGGTGCTTAACATCTGTGGTCAGGGGCAGGTGGATGTGACTACGAATAAGTTGGGCATGGGACTCCAGAAGGTAGTAAGGGAAAAATTCCAGCCCTTGTAAATATCCAACGGGTTATTTCAAGTTGCATGGACAGGGGCAGGGGACTACAGTGAGAATGAACAATTTGTCCACAACATTATGGTGCAGTCAGCCAATCAGGTGGGGGTAAGTGAAATGTGCATAGTGGATTATGGGATTGAAATAGTAAGGTCCTTGTTTTGGACTGGCAAAAGGATCTTTTTTCTGTACTGTAGCTATGGCTATAGGACACAATTACTATACAAGACACTATATTTAGGGGTATAAATACTGTACTGTGTAGCCAAAAGCATAAATCTTGAAGACTGCATTGTCTGTCTACTGCTGGATTAAGAATCTTGCCTGAGGGCTCAAAATAATTTAGGATGGGAGAGGAATGTTCCAATTGTTGTGGTTCATGTGGATACCAACAAATAACTAGGAATAAGAAAGAGATTCAAATCATGAGCAGCTAGGAAATGAAATTAAAAGGCAGAATTATAAAAGTCATAATCACTGCATTGCAAACTGAGTAAATAAGCGTAAGGGAAATAAGGTTAGCAAACTGAATGGAGATCTCAAAGATTTGTGTGCGAGAAATGGATTTCAGTTCATGGCGGAACTGAAAATTACCTTGAACAAGGAAAACATTTTTAGATTTTAGATTTAGAGTTAGATTGGTTGGGCCACTTTTGGAACATTGCATGCAATTCTGGTCTCCTTCCTATCGAAAGGATGTTGTGAAATTTGAAAGGGTTTGGAAAAGATTTACAAGTTGTTGCCAGCGTTGAAGGGTTTGAGATTGGGGCTGTTTTCCCTGGAGCATCAGAGACTGAAGCGTAATCTCATAGAGGTTTATTAAATCATGAAGGGCATGGATAGGATAAACAGACAAGGTCTTTTTCTTGAGGTAGGGGAGTCCAGAACTAGAGGGGAAAGATGCAAAGGGACACAAGGGGCAACTTTTTAACACAGAGGGTGGTGTGTGTATGAAATGAGCTGCCAGAGGAAGTGGTGGAGGCTGGTACAATTGCAATATTTAAAAGGCGTTTGGATGGGTATGTGAATAGGAAGGGTTTAGAGGGACATGGGCCAAGTGCTGGCAAATGGGGCTAGATCAGGTTGTGATATCTGGTCTGCATGGATGAGTTGGACCAAAGGATCTGTTTCCGTGCTGTACATCTCTACGACTCTCTATTTTATTGTCACATGCACTCAAGTACAGAAGTACAGGAGTATAGTGGAAATTGTACAATGTTACCGTACACGGCACCATCTCAGCTATAAAGGTACCAAGGTACAAAGACTCAGACACAATCTAATAAAAGAAACAAAGTTAAAAGGTTAAGCACTATGGACTTTCATAGAACGAGTAAATAAATACAGAAATAAGGTAATAATTAACATCAAAGTCCTTCCTAATATAAACGAGAAAAATAAAGGAATAAGTTAAAAGTTCAACAGTCTTTGATCAGTCCTCAACTGAGTTGGCTCTCCGAGAGATCTCAGCTGGCTGTTCTCACTGCCGCTGCCTCAGAGCCCTCACAGCTCGCTCTTCCCGTGTTGGGCTGTGGTACCATCACAACAACTGCTGCCGCTACTGGAAGTTGCTGCCTCCGATCCCTGCCCAGGCAGGACTTGCTCGTGGGCGTTGGGCCCTGCTGTCACTGCCAGCCTCCTCAAACTCTGGGCCAAGGGACTGTCAGGGGCCACAGACACACCGTCGTTGGTCACCAAAAGGCTCCCCACTCCGGGCTGAGAGATGGTTGCTGGCTACCAAGAGACTTCCACACCAAGCCAGGAGGCTGGCAATGCTGGGCCATAATGCCGGGAGAAGAAGAAAGAAAAGAAACTCGAAGAGAGAAAAGAATAAAGGGGGAAAAAAAGAGAATAAAAAGGACCAGATGGAGCAGATGAACTTTGGCTTAAGCGTTCTGCTCTCGCGTCATCTTGAAGGAACATCCCAAGTGTAGTAAAAAAAAGAGGGGAAAGGGAAAGAGGAACTTAGAACAATCTGGATCACTGAGGAAGTCATATAAGAAAAACTAATAGATCAAAAGACTGACAAATTCCCTGGACCTGACAGCCCAGATGCAAGAATCTTAATGAAAGTGGCAAAAGAGATCCAGGATTCATCACTTGTAATCTTCCAAAATTCCCTAAATTCTGGAAAGTTCCCACTGGATTGGAACATTAAAAATGTAGCACCTCTACTCAAGGAAGATAGGAAATTATGAGCCATTGTTATAACGTCTGTCAAATGGAAACTGCTAGATGAACTGTCAGAAAATCAGAATAGGATCAGAGAGTTAACATTGTTTTGTGAGGGGAAACTGTATTTGACAATGCTAATATAGTTTTTTTGAGAATTTAACAAGCAGGATAATTAGATGGTGACCAGTCGATGTGATGTGTTTGGATTTCCAAAGGCATTCAGTTGGCTGCCACATGAAAGGTTGAGGTAAGGAGTTATAATAATGGGGGTGGCATATTAACATAGATAGAAGACTGGCAAACTAACAGAGTCAGGATAAGTGAATCATATGCCCGAAACGTCGATTCTCCTGTTCACTGGATGCTGCCTGACCTGCTGCGCTTTTCCAGCAACACATTTTCAGCATAAGTGGATCATATTAAAACTGGCAAATTGTAACTAGTGGAGAGCAGCAGTGATCATTGCTAGGTTTCAACTATTTCCAGATTTATATTCACAAAATGGATGAAGTGACAGACTGTATTAGAGCTAGATTTGCTGACAATAACAAAGGGAGGTGGGAAAGCGTGTTGTAAGGAGGTGAACCTCATGCGGCACTTAAATGTGTTTGTGTGCACAGGCTTGTACACTTATCAGAAGTCTCCACAAACACATTTTCCTTTGGGAACTACACTGGAATAGCAATCTTTGTTGCAGCTGTATGGGATCTCATGGCAGATGAAGTTTAATTTAGATAAATGTGAGGTGCTGCATTTTGGAAAGGTAAATCAGGGCAGGACTTAGACACTTAATGGTAAGGTCCTGGGGAGTGATACTGAACAAACAGACCTTGGAGTGCAGATTCATAGTTCCTTGAAAGTAGAGTCCCACGTAGACAGGATAATGAAGAAGGCATTTGATATGCTTGCCTTTATTAGTCAGTGCATTGAGTACAGGAGTTGGGAAGTCATGTTGCGGCTGTACAGGACATTGGTGAGGCCACTTTTGGAATACTGCATGCAATTCTGGTCTCCTTCCTATAGGAAAGATGTTGTGAAACTTGAAAGGGTTCAGAAAAGATGTGCACAGATATTACCAGGATTATAGGTTTTGAGCTGTAGGGAGAGGCTGAATAAGCTGAGGCTGTTTTCCCTGAAATGTCAGGGGCTGAGAGGTGACCTTATAGAATTTTTTAAAATCACGAGGGGTATGAATAGGGTGAATGGACAAGTCTTTTTCCCAAGGTCGAGGAGTCCAAACTAGAGGGCATAGGTTTGAGGTGAGAGGGGCAAGGGTGAAAAAAGACCTGATGGGTATCCTGAAGGGATAGGGTAAATAGTTCTATGAACATGTCTTTCTCATCCACGAGGGGCATGAAGTGGATAAATAGACAGGGTCTTTTTCCTGGGGTGGGGGAGTCCAGAACTAGAAGGCATCAGTTTAAGGTGAGAGGGGAAAGATTTAAAAGAGCCTTAAGGGGCAACCTTTTCATGCAGAGGGTGGTGTGTGTCTGGAATGAGCTGCCAGAGGGACTGGTGGAGGCTGGTACAATGTCAACATTTAAAAGGCACCTGGATGAGCATATGAATAGGAAGGGTTTAAGGGCCAAATACTGGCAAATGGGATTAGATTAGGTTAGGATATCTGGTCAGCATGGATGAGTTGGACTGAGGGTTTGTTTCCGTGCTGTATATCTCTATGCCTCTATAAACAGAAGTGGAGAAGTGAGCAATGTGGGGAAGAGAAACGATGGTGGAGAGGGAGAGATGTGGGCATGGAAAGGATATGGGAATAATATGGTAGAAGTGTTGCTGGGGTTTGCTGGAGAGGCAGACTGAGCACTGCCGCCCTATGCAATAAGGTCAGGTTACTGAACACCTGATCTGTGCCTCCACGGTAACTTCTCCATGAATAATCTGCTAGAAGCTGAAGAGGTCTCTATGAGCAAACTACTGAATAATGCACATTCCATGCTCTACCTAACAGGTGGCACTGGTGGCTGTTACATGAGCTAGTTATTTAAGAGGAGAAACACTCTAGGGAAATAAAGGTCCAAAAGTTAACCCTTTGAATATTAAAGGGTTACTGATGCTAGTTAATCTCAGGCTGTGCTTTTCAGCTGAACCTTGAGGGGACATGATTAATTGCTATGCTTCCCAGTTGTTGGCATGTTTTCATATTATCCACCATGGCAAAGAGTAGATGTGCTGTTTACTTTGCAAGACCTCTGACAATGATAGCTCTAGCCTTGATAAAAGCACTTTAGGGCAAGTGAGGACACCAAGAGTACAAATAGTAATGGTAGACCATTCAGCCCATCAATCCTACCCCATCATTTGATACAAACACAACTAGTCTTCAACTTCACCTTTCTGCTCACTTCTTATATCCCTTGATACCCTAAGAGACCCAGAATCATTAAGTATATTCAACATTGGAGGTCCCACAATCCTCTATAAAGTAAGTGAGAAGATGGTGGTATCACTAAGCTAGTAAACCTGAATCCTAGGCTAATATTCTGAGGTTCAAATCCTATCATGGTTTATTGTTTTACTCAATTTGGTATAGAAAGATGGAATAAAAGTGCTTATGTAACAGTGACAATGTAATAATGTTGTTAAAATCCATCAGGTTCTCCATTACTGATTAGGGAAGGAAATCTGCAATTCTGATCTGGTCTGACTCCAGGCATACAGCAATGTGGTTGATTCTTGACCACCCTTCAGGCAATTAGGAATGGGGCTATAAATGCTGCCCAGCCAGTGACATCCACATGGCATAACCAAATTTAAATAATTCACAACTCTTTGAGTCATGTAATTTTTCCCCATCTCAAAGAGATCGATCTCTGTGCTACCCACCAGTGACAACAGGGACACCAGCATCGGAGAGAGGGAGGCCTCTATATTTTGTGCTCAACAGTGGATTATAAGGCAATCTGTCCTCAGATCCTCAGTGTCTCTCACATCTAAGGAAGAGATGGGGGTGAGAAATGCATTGAATGAATGGGAAAAAATGTCCCTTCTGTTGGAGATAATAAATCCCTAATGTGGTGCCAAAAGCAGAACAAAAGAGCTCAAAATATTGTCATTACTTGTGACTTAGAAGAGCACAGCAAGTCAGGCAGCATCCGAGGAGCAAGCGAGTCGAGGCTTCATCTGATCTTCAGCAGCTGCAGTCTTCACTTTCTCCCATTACTTGTGATTTGACGAAAAAAAGCATCAAAACTAGGAAACCATTACTCTTCCCTTCTCCCAGCTCATTTTATGTATTTCACTAACATCATCACATTTTTAATAAGATGAGTAGTAATGGGACAGAGAACGTAAAGACACAAAGTTGTGGGAGCAGGGAAATGGCCATCTAATCTGACAGGCTCATCCCTTTCCAGTGTCTAGTTTAAGTTCCCCTTTGACTCATCATATCCCTCTTGCGAGACACACGCCTCAATGTGTTTTGCACTTATTCTTGCTCTTTTCTTCAATTTCCTTCCATGGAGATTTCTTGCACCTGATTACCTTTTCTGGTCAAACAGCCGCTCCTGACTTCCCTTTCTTTTGAATTCCTTGCTCCAGATATTTCACAAAGCACATGGTGAACAACTTGAATGGATCAGTATTAACAATCGCATTGATGACTTTAAAGTAATCATTGAAAGCCAATAGTTTTTTGCGCACGCTGAGGTGGTCAGACTTATGGTGATAGGGGAGTGGTGGTGGCTTTCACCTTTGTAAATACACAGTACAAAAAACAAACAACAATATAGCACAGGAACAGGCCAATTGGCCCACCAAGCCTGTGCTTGCACATTTTGCCCTTCCATACTAAAACTGTCTTTGCTTACAGGATCCGTATCCCTCTATTCCCTTCCTATACATGTGTTTGTTCAGGTGCTGCTATTGTGTCTGCTTCCACCACCTCCTCTGGCAGCAGGTTCCAGGCATTCACCACCCACTGTGTGTAAAACTTGCCTTGCACAACTCTTTTAAATGTACCCGACAGCACCTTGAACCTGTGTCCCCTAGTAATTGACCACACCACCCTGGGAAAAAGCCTCATACTTTTCAATCTATCCATGTCATTCACAATCTTCTAAACTTCTATCAGGTCGCCCCTCAACTTCCTGTGTTCCAGTGAAAACAAGCTCAGTCTAGCCAACCTTTCTTCATAGCTAATAGCAACTTAATTTTGGGTCCTCCAGAAGTAATGATACATTTATAAATGACAGGGTGGCAAACTACCAGAGGAAACCAGTGTAATTGTTGCAGAGAGCAATGCTTTAATATCACAAAGCAGAACTAATGTAATGCTACAAGGGCGACATATAAATTTTAGATGAATATTCCTATTAACCTGTATGTATCTCAAGTTACTGGCAGATCTTGGGATGCCAATTTAGAAATTGGAGTTTGAATTGAGTTGTGAACAACCCTTTCAGAAGCTCAGCACCTGTGAAATTGAGAACAGACTTTATTTCTTGTTGTTCCAGGAACGTGAGTATCGCTGGCAAGGTCAGAATTTATTGCCCACCTTGAAACGCATTTGAGAAGGTGATAATGAATGGCAGCAGGCATGTGGTGTTGGGACACCTAAATTGCCATTGGGTGGGAGTTACAGAACTTCGAACCTAGTGACACTGAAGGAACAGCAAAATATTTCCAAGCCAAGGATGGTGAATAGCATGAAGGAGAGCTTGTGGGTTCTGGTATTCCTGTCTTCCTACTATCCTTGTCTAGTTGGTAGACGGTGTGGATTTGGGAGATGCACTTATAGCAGCCTTGGCAAATTTAAGCAAAATTCAGGCAAAATTACTTATGCTTTATGACTGGAGTTTCAGAATTTGAGGGACAAATAGACTATTGGGTACTGTCAAGATAGGATTTGATGAATATGTCAAGATAAGCTGTATCGTCACCATAAGATCAGTCTGCACATGTTAGTGTTCTGCTAAGCCATCGGACCCTATACAGCTTAGAACATGTTCTTCTGTACACCTACAATCATGTACAGTGTCTTCGTAAAGAAATGTTAAACTGTAGCCTAAGACTCTGGCCTGAACTTCTGTGAATGCCTGAGAACCCACGTTAAACATGATACAAGGTACACCTCCCAGAATTCTAGGACCCAAGTGTAAACAAATGATTTATCTCTCTCGCGCTTGAATCTCTTTCTTTCTCAAAAAGACATCATCCTCAACTTCCTGCAATTTCCTCATAACTCTAGAAAATACTTTGAGATGGAAACGTGCCAATTAAATGGCCCAAACCCTGTTTGAAATCACTCATGTGAGGCATCCTGGGGCATTTACGATGATAAAAGTGCTATATAAATGCAGATCAACATTGGACTAGATCATGGTGGTTACACAAGGCATGTCTTGCCCCATTCAAAGGACAGAAAATTTATAATATGGGAATGGGAAGGGGGAGGGGATGTTGAAGTCAGGTGGGGAAGTGAGAATTAAGTACCATAACAGACAGAGAGGTGGGAAGCTTATCATTTTTGGAAAGAGGATTTTATTTCCATAATTGCCCTAGTTAGTTAATGAGCTGAAAATGTGTTGCTGGAAAAGCGCAGCAGGTCAGGCAGCATCCAAGGAGCAGGAGAATCGACGTTTCGGGCATGAGCCCTTCTTCAGGAATGAAAGAAGGGCTCATGCCCGAAACGTCGATTCTCCTGCTCCTTGGATGCTGCCTGACCTGCTGCGCTTTTCCAGCAACACATTTTCAGCTCTGATCTCCAGCATCTGCAGTCCTCACTTTCTCCTAATTAGTTAATGCCCAAAACAAATGGGGGAAAGGGTGAAGAGAATAACTTTAACTGTGGGTCAATATTGAACTGGCCACTCATGAAATGCCCACACATGTTCCTCATCCACAGTTTTTAGTGGGTAAAATAAATCAGCAGGTTGTATGACAGATAATTCAATACAACACTGTTGGCAAAAAAAAACACATTTCAATTACATGGGTCTGGAGCTGAAAGTTATAGAACCCAAATATCTACCACTTGGATGCATAAATTGACCTGAGTTGTTGTGATGGGGCGAGCCACGTAAGAAATATATAAAACAGAAAATAAATTCACCAGAGAGAAAGCACAGCGCTCCACCGCTCAGTGAAGTGCTTTGAGCTCTGCTGCAATTTCTAACCTCCTGCTTTTCCATTTCCCAGGTACCTCTGAACACAAATCATTGTGACAACCCAATCATTGGGGGCCAAAATTTTATAGGATTCTTGAGTTGTGAAAGATGATTCACTGCACGAGGACGTTTCAGGTTTACAAGTAAATCTTTGAAAAGCTGCAGGTATTTCTTTCTCTCTCTCACCCCCCTTGCTATGTGAACGCCACATATTCACCATTAGGCTAGCTTTCCTTTTTCTCTCCCTGCTTCTGTTCCATTTTACTGACAACTGCATCCTAATGGTCCTTTTAAACTCATGATGAATGCCTAGGCTACACATTGATCGCCTGGGTGATTGATTACTGGATCCGTTTGACAGATGAGCTGCTAAGGTAGCTGCCAATATGGGGGCACAAAGGGGTGGATTACTTCACTGGAGAATCTAATAGATTCTGACCTGTTAGGGCAGAGCTGCAACACCCTTGTTTTATAAAGATAAAAGGTTTTTTTTCTCTCTTATAAGAGAAAAGAAGGAAAGACAATTCATGGGTTACTTATCATGGAGAGACTGGTGGGGATTGCAGATTGTAAAATATGATGGATTATAGTTTAGAAGGAGTAGACTAAGGCGGACTAAATTGATCCAGTCGAAAATGTTTTTGTCTGCTTGTGAAAAATGGTCAATATCTACATGGCTCTGTACTCTAGAGGAATAATTTACTTTTCATTTCTCAAAAGCATTTTTTTTAAAGTTTCTCTGCATTTGTTTGCAGGAATGTCAAACAGGCAGAAAATATCACCCTTTACCTCCCTCCTCCACCACCACTCCACTCCCCAGAAAGAGTGGTCTCTTACCCCTCTCTCCAACAAGAGTGGTCTCCTACCCTACTCCCCAACAAGGGTGGTCATCTTCCACACTCCCCAGCAAGGGTGGTCTCTGGCCGACACTCCCTGAGGGTCTCTTATTTTCAGTATTTTATAAGTCAGAATTGATACATCACATTCCTGCTTAGTCTCATTCCTGAGACGCTAACCCTTTGATGACCACAGAATAGGATTGTGTCAGGGGACGGTTTCTTTATTGATCTCACAACACCTTATGCTTCAAATCCCATCACAATAGATGGCAAAATTTGAATTCCGTGAAAAAATGGAATTAAAAAGTAACCTAATGGAAACCATCGGCAATTGTCATAAAACAAAAACCATCTGGTTCACTATTGTCCTTAAACGAGGGAAATCTGCCATCCTTATCTGGACTGGCCTGACCCACAGCAATGTAAATAACTACCTCTTGGTTATTCAGGATAGGAAATAAATGCTGGTGTAGCCATGAATGATTCCCATGAACTATTGTTAAAAACATTTGCTCCTTTCACCTGCAAGATTCTAAGATTTTGCATTTTACCTCCTGAATCGTGATATTGTGTCACATTTATTTTGGTCACATCTCTCAGTTGCACTTGAGCGTGACTCCTGGCTGTTGGGTTTGAACAATAGGCTGTTCATCGTGCCCAGTAGGCTTGCCTTTCAATCCTCCTGAAGCTAGGTGTGTGCTGACATTCTTGAAACACCCCCAGGCACTAGGTGCCACTCCTGTTTCACCTAGAAACTCCAAGTATGTTTCAGGGAAATGCTTTACCTCAACTAAATATTCCTATCCACAGCAAAAAAAACTGAAAGAACTGTGGATGCTGTAAATCAAAAATGAAAACAGAAGTTGCTGAAAACCTCAGCAGGTCTGGCAGCATCTGTGGAGAGAAATCGGAACAAACGTTTCGGTGACCTTTCCTCAGAACTGGTGTCAGACCTGCTGAGCTTTTCCAGCAACTTCTGTTTTTGTGTCTGTCCACTGCATGTTATTTTTGTCACTTTGAATGTCCTCTACTTTGAAGGCATCACGTTATTGGTGTTGGTGTCCTGTAACAGGGCAAGAGTGTCTGACTCTGCCTTTGGTTCCTGTATTCCTCGTGTTTATCAGACTGATATCCATTTGTTGAATTACACATCAAAATGTTTTCAGAGATTTACAAGGGTTTCATTGTAACGCTACGGTTTAGCACAGACACCATTTTCCACCTCTCCCTTTTGGATCCTTTCGCTGTTTATAGAGCATAAAACATGACAGCGCAGTACAGGCCCTTCGGCCCTCTATGTTGCGCTGACCTGTGAAACCAATCTGAAGCCCATCTAACCTACACTACTCAGAAGCCAACAATCCACTGGCTAAGAACCCTGGCTCTTTTATTAATATGAAGAAACCCCCGCCAAATACATAAATTACCCAGTTAACAATTTACAAATTACAAAAAGCAAAACAAAAAGGGCAAAAAACAATGGAAGAAGTTAAATCAAACTTGTTTTGTCAGGGGCTGCAATGCAGCTCCTGCCTCTCCCTTAATTGCTTTATTGCTTAAGTAGAACAACAAAAATAAGGGATGACAGGAAGTAAAGGGGAGCACTAAATTAAAATGGAATTGGATGGGGAAATGACATATTCCAGCCCCTGTGGCACCTACCTTCCTGTAAATGCCTGGAGAGTGGTAGTGGGCACCATGTACAGGAGGAGTCCATAAGAAGGTTCCTCTGACCTGCCTGCCCCATTCTGCAAGGGTGCTCAAGGATCAGGAGCATTTAATTTTTTACTTTTTTTTTCTTTGATATCCAGAAGTGCAACTGAATGCATTTTTCCCATCATTTTTTCACTTGTGATATTTTTTCCATCTTTTAGCCACCCAATAAGTCACTTGATGGGGTTCCTGGGGTTTGTGGTGATGTCATTTCCTGTTCATTTTCTGAGGGGTTGATAGATGGTATCTAGATCTATGTATTTGTTTATGGCGTTGTGGTTGGAGTGCCAGGCCTCTAGGAATTCTCTAGCATGTCTTTGCTTAGCCTGTCCCAGGATAGATGTGTTGTCCCAGTCAAAATGGTAGTTTTTTTCATCCGTGTGTAGAGCTACGAGGGAGAGAGAGTCGTGTCTTTTTGTGGCTAGCTGGTGTTCGTATATCCTGTTGGCTAACTTTCTTCCTGTTTGTCCTACATAGTGTTTGTGGCAGTCCTTGCATGGAATTTTGTAGATGACATTGGTTTTGTCCATGGGTTTTGTCCACCACAAACCCCAGGAACCCCATCCAGGACAAACATATAAATAGAAAGCAGGAGACAACAGCTTCACTTCACTTGGAGGTCACCACTGATGATGTTACCTAGCTAGGTAATGAAACGTCTGGATATGAAACCTACAGCTCAGCGAGCAAAGCTCCACCCTAAACCTCAACCTGAGCTACAAACCTTCACAAACCTTGCAAAAAATAAGTCACTTGTGTTTTACAATAGATTGATTTACACGCAAATCCAGTTCAGAGTAATACAGATCACCAGAGGTGAGGGAGAGGGAGGGGGTGAAATCAAAATGTAGTTGGAAGGAGAGATAAAACAGTCTACCCACCTGTCTCGAAAGACATAAAAATTATTGGGAGACACTGCATGCTCCCTCTTCAATTTTTCTGTTTTTCAGCAGCAGCATGAAGGGTGGGAGCTTAGACCAGGGGCTTGTCGGGAATGGTGAGTCACTGATTGGAATCTTTACAACTGACGTCAGACAGTGTGGAAGAATGTAACAGGTTGCAGGGAAACTTGGATAACTGCAGAATTGGGCTGAGAGGTGGCAAATGAGTTCAATGCAGATTGATGTGAGGCGATTCACTTTGGGAAGAATAACAGGAAGGCAGAATACTGGGTCAATGGAAATGCTCTTGGTAGTGTGGATGTGCAGCGGGATCTTTGTGTCCATGTACATAGACCCCTGAAAGTTGCCACCCAGGTTGATACTGCTGTTAAGAAGGCATACGGTGTGTTAGGTTTTATTGGTAGAGGGATTGAGTTCCGGAGCCGTGATGTCATGCTGCAACTATACAAAATGCTAGTGCGGCCACACTTGGAATATTGTGTACAGTTCTGGTTGCACCATTACAGGAAGGATGTGGAAGCATTGGAAAAGGTGCAGAGGAAATTTACCAGGATGTTGCCTGATCTGGAGGGAAGGTCTTATGAGGAAAGGCTGAGAGACTTGGGTTTGTTCTCATTTGTGAGAAGAAGGCTAAGAGGGGATTTGATAGAGACATACAAGACGATCAGAGGATTAGATAGAGTAGACAATGAAAGTCTTTTTCCTAGGATGATGACGTCAGCTTGTATGAGGGGGCATAACTACAAATTGAGGGGTGATAGATTTAAGACAGATGTCAGAGACAGGTTCTTTACTCAGAGAGTGGTCAGGGCATGGAATGCCCTACCTGCCAATATAGTTAACTCAGTCACATTAGGGAAATTTAAACAATCCTTGGATAAGCACATGGATGATGATGGGGTAGTGTCAAGGGATGGGCTTAGATTAGTTCACAGGTTGGTGCAACATTGAGGGCCAAATCGCCTGTCCTGCACTGTATTGTTCTATGTTTAGATTAGATTAGATTACATTACAGTGTGGAAACAGGCCCTTCGGCCCAACAAGTCCACACCGACCCGCCGAAGCGAAACCCACCCATACCCCTACATTTACCCCTTACCTAACACTACAGGCAATTTAGCATGGCCAATTCACCTGACCCTGCACATCTTTGGACTGTGGGAGGAAACCGGAGCACCCGGAGGAAACCCACGCAGACACGGGGAGAACGTGCAAACTCCACACAGTCAGTCGCCTGAGGCGGGAATTGAACCCGGGTCTCAGGCGCTGTGAGGCAGCAGTGCTAACCACTGTGCTACCGTGCCGCCCACTATGTTCTATGTTCTATGTTCTATGTTCTATGTTCAAGGACATCCAGGCACGAACATAG
Organism: Chiloscyllium plagiosum; assembly: GCF_004010195.1. Classification (NCBI taxonomy): domain Eukaryota; kingdom Metazoa; phylum Chordata; class Chondrichthyes; order Orectolobiformes; family Hemiscylliidae; genus Chiloscyllium; species Chiloscyllium plagiosum. Next base: position 40,681,194 of record NC_057739.1, read on the forward strand.
CCATGGAAGAGGGGCAGAAAGGATTCAGCTCAGAATGCAAAACTCAGTGAGAATCACCTAGTCTTAGTCAACTCTTGAGCTGTATTGTCTTGTGGTGCAGTGGTCATGTCCCTACCTCTGAACATGAAGGCCTTGATTCAAGTACTGCCTACACTCGAGATTTGTAATAACATCTCTGAATAGGTTGACAAAAAAAAAATTCTGCGTGACTCAAAGGGAGCTACATTTCCAATTCTAATGCCTCCGGTGATCCTGTTGAATCACTTTCTGCGCTGATGGATAGCCTTATGAACTAAGCAATTGTGTATCAACTCTTTGAAACTTTAAATGAGTTATCAACCTGATTCCCAACTCTATGCTTTATAACAGAGGCCTGGGGAAAGGAAAGTGAACGGAAGGACAGATAAAGTATAAAATCAAATCAGAAATCAGCAGTCTGGCAGCCTCGATGGAGAGATTCACTAAGTCCAATATGATTCATCTTCAGGACTGAAGGGGCTGGAAATGTGATGGCTTATGTCCTATTGAAAAGGAGGGAGGAGGAGGAGAGGAGGAGTAATAGACCTGTCCATGCCATCCATAAACTAGTTCCACTTGCTTGCACTTGATGGGAAAGGTGCCCAGACCAAAAGGCCAAGGGAGTGCTAAAGATAGTAGAGAAAGGATATTGATAAAGTGTAGGTATTAATAGTAGAAAATGGGTTAGCTCTGTTGAGAACCCACCCGTATAAACAAGAAATTGGGGGGTCATGTAGAGGAAGTGGGAATATCAAAATGGAGAACGAGGTTAATATTCTGAGTCCTGAAGGTTGTAAAGTGCTGAAAAGGAAAATGAGTTACCACTTCTGCAGCTTGCGTTTGACCTGGCTAGAACTCTGCAACAGGCCTAGGACAGAAAGGTTAGCAGGAGAGCGAGATGGTGTGTTGAAGGTGTACTTGGCAAGTGACCTAGAGGTCAAAGTCATTCTTACAGATGGAGTGGAAATGCTCTGTAGAGTGGTAGGCAGCCTGCATTTGGTTTCACCAATGTATCAATTGGAGAACATGAGAATAATTATCTGAAGAAAATTTTGAAGAATATTGGGACCTTCTGGACAGCACCATCCAAGATGGACCTGACTTGAATGGCAGTTAATTCTCATACAATAAAGTCTTGTCAATCCTAAGCCAAAGTGACTCTTGAGGCTAAATGTGTTGCAGATATGGCAGGAACAGGTACAGCGTCAGTGATATTTCAGCACCACGGTCAGCGGAAACCAATGAGATAACTTTTATTCATTTCCAGAATGTGGTCACCCCTGACCAGGCCAGCAATTATTGCCCTTCCCTAATTGCCCAGAAGAGTTACCCACATTGATTTTGAGTCATGTATAGGCCAATCTAGGATCAGCAGAATATGGGGAAAATGATTGGAGACTTAACTCAGTCAAGGGCTTGTATTTCTGTGACAATTTTTGCAATCTTCAGACATTCCAAAGTACTTCTCAGTCAAATATGCACTCGTTGAAGTGTATTCAAGTTCAAATGCAGGAAAATTCAGCAATTAATTCACGCACAACAAGGTCCCATAAACAACAATTTGGGAAATAATCAAATCATCTGTTTTAGTGATGTTAATTGGGTTTTGGGGGGAGTTGGTCAATTCCCTCTAGAGGTCTCCACTGATCATTTTCACAGAGTCAAGGGATATTTTATTGATACCTAAGATGGCAGTTTGGACTTTGATTTGATAGTTCAGCTGAAAGATGGTATCTCCAGTAAGGCGTCATTGATGATGAGCTGTCTCAGGCCTGATGGACTCTCTTTAAACTATATCTTCCTATATGTTTTTCTTATTTTTAAACTATTCAAAATGGTGCCAAATTGGGCAACTGTGGAAAAGATTTACATTATATTTTTTCTCACTGTAAAATACATGTGACATTAAAACCATTCATTCATAAAAGATCATTCATTCATTCATAAAACTTTCCCCATATTCTGCTGATCCAGAAATAGTCATTTCTTGAAGGGATAGGATAAATAGCTCTATGAACATGTCCTTTTCATCCACGAGGGACATGGAGTGAATAAATAGACAAGGTCTTTTTCTGGGGTGGGGGAGTCCAGAACTAAAGAACATAGTTTTAGGGTGAGAGGGGAAAGATATAAAAGGACCTAAGGGGCAACTCTCTCAAGCCAGGGTGGTGCGGGAATGGAATGAGCTGCCAGAAGAAGTGGTGGAGGATGGTACAATTACAGCATTTAAAAAGCATGTATATGGGTATATATGAATAGGAAGGATGCAGAGGGATATGGGCAAATATTGGCAAACAGGATTAGATTAGGTTAGTTGGATGAGTTGGACTGAAGGATCTGTTTCCATGCTGTACATCTCTATGACTCTGTGATTTGGAGGAGCCAGTATTGGACTGGGGTGGACAATGTTAAAGATCACACAACACCAGGTTATAGTCCAATAGATTTATTTGGAGGCATGAGCTTTCAAAATGCTGCAGCCATCTGATGAAGAAGCAGTGCTTAGAAACTTCGTGCCTCCAAATAAACCGATTGGATTATGACCTGGGGTTGTGTGATTTTTATCTATGACTCTAAATATGATCTGCACCTTTTCTGAATCCTGAATGGGGTCAAATAAGTGTCTCCTTTGGTGTTAAGAACAACTTATCATTTGAAATGAAGGGAAAAGTGTGTATTTGTGTGTTGTTATGGACACCCTGTAAACATCATTTGCCCCCAATTTGAATCTCATGGGAAGTCGTAGTCACCAAAATCTCGTGGAACTCTACCCACTTAAAAGGTACTCTTACCATTAAAGAGTTAAGGGTGCAACAGAGGTGCTGGCATAGTGATCTAAAATCCTTGGGCTACTGTGCTGGGACTTTAGGTTCAAATCCTGCTATAGACGACGGGGAAGCCTGTGTTCAACTTTGAAAAGATCTGGCATTTAAAAATAAACTTACATGATCAAGACCATGGAGCCAGTGTTGATTGTTGTGAAAACCTATCTGGTTCACTAATGCCCTGCGGAGGAAGGCATTCGACCATCCTTACCCAGTCAGGTCGTACCATAGCAAAGTGGTTGACTCATAATTGCCATTTGGTTATTAGGGATGGGAAATAAATGCTGCCGTAAGCATGAATGATTCCCATGAATAGGATAGAAATGTATTGTCATGTGTACTTTCACATTAAAAATACAGTGAAAAGTTTTATAAGTCACCCCACCACAGGCACCTATGTTAAAGACAGAAGTCATACATAATAATAAAATAAAGTAAAATTAAGACAAAGCTCATCACCGTTCAGTTAACAGCTGCTAGGATCAGAGAAAGCTGATTAAGGAATGATGGCATGCCCTGAAAAGGTAGCTAGGTGGAAATTGCCACGCTGGGCTACTGGAGTACAGGAGAAAGTGAGGTCTGCAGATGCTGGAGATCAGAGCTGAAAATGTGTTGCTGGAAAAGCGCAGCAGGTCAGGCAGCATCCAGGGAACAGGAGAATCGACGTTTCAGGCATAAGCCCTTCTTCAGGAATCTGGCCCTGGAGTACAGGGCCAGAGGCCTCCACTGGAGAGGACCACTATGCCAGGCTGAGACCACTGCTGCTTGACAAGACCACCTGATTGGGCCAAATAGTCCATCTGTTCCCAGTGAGAAGGGTTTGGAGGCAAATAGTGGTTATTCCCTGTCCAGTCTGAACCAGCGTTTTACCTATTTTACTATTTTGAACTCAACTCCATAGCCCTGATGTGGCCATAGGAGCAGATGAGCGAAACCGCCAGCATTGTGTGACCAGCTTGATTGAATCAACATTTTAAAAAGTTTCAATTTTAAGTAAATGCCTTGGTGAAAAAAAACCTGGTAAAATTGTGACAGCTCTTTTTCTTTTGGAGGAGCTGGAGATTGTACAGATACAGAATATTCTGCTCTCCACCTCATTAGCATTCCATCAGGGAGACTGCACCCGCTCGATTGCTACTGCTACATCTCAGAGGCTGGAGGTGTAACTCAGAACAATCTCCCTTTGAAAACCCTCCTGATTATATTGGACAGATAATTATTGATTTTCTTGCCGTTTATCCCCACTGACTATTTCAAGAAACAGTGGCTGGAAGGAATTACCAAGGGATTCCATTTTCTGGATTTGTCAGAAACAAGAAGATTTATTTGTCTCCGAGTAAGGTTTTCATTGGCTGAAAGATTCTGGGATTTGTTCACAGAGAACAAGGTGATGTTAGCTGATTGTGTTCTGATTTACAGAACTGGGTTTATAGATTTTTTTTCCTTTTAAAACACCTTGCAAATATCCTCAGAGGGCAGGACGACACTCCATATTTCTAAGATACATCAAACAGTACAGGTGCTTACAAGCAATCCAACACACAATAGACAGAGCCCAAGATGTAAGGCTATGAAGTAAAGCTCGCAGCGTAAAGGCATGTCACAGAGAAGCTGAGAGACTAAATACAGTCTGGCTTCTCCTTATGATAGGCATCATAAACTAATAATCACTTTGGATAGCGAGCTCCTCAGCTTTGCTAGGCAGACCCTGAACAGAGCAGGATCACATTTAGAGCGGGTGGATTTTCATCAGAGGGGTCCAATGTAAGCATTAAATCACTCTCTGTATCAAGGGGCCAACCACCTATCTTTGGTGCCCACCCTGGACACTTGAAAAGGGGCCAGATCAAAGGTAGGGTCACGTTCCTCAGAGATATCCTAGGGGAGCAGAATGCGAGTCCCCGGGTTGCCTTGTAGTTCAGCCCTTTTACCCTGACCACTAATGGGTGCAAGAAAGTCAAATTCTATCACACCATTGTTTCTGGTTCAATGCGCAGGCTGCTGCCAATGGCTGTTTTCTGAATTCATGATGAAAATTTGTCTATCTCCACTGCAACCTCAATGTGTGTGCAGTCTGCTTTCACCATGTAGGACACCAGTCTGAGAGAACTCCAATGGAAATAAAGGTCACATACACCCAGAGGAACTTGGAGACAATTGAAATGAGATATCGCCTGGACGGGAAGCTGCTCAATCTGAAACAGTTCTGGCCCAGACACAGTCTCCAAGGACATACTTTGCAATTTTTGTTGCTGTCAATGACTGCACACCAGCTGCAGTCAGATCTGGACTTGCAATGTAGCAAGGGATTGTACCTCATCGCACACATCAACTTCAACCTTATAATCAGCTCAAAGAAATTGGGGTTCAAATAATGGTTAGATTGGAACAGTGTGGACGCAATGAGCCAAAGGCCCTTTTTCTGTGCTGTAGGTCGCTACGACTCTAAAAGTGGAAGTAATGTCCCTGCTTGCTTTGGAAAAACCCCAATTGGAGGCTGAGTTTCCAGTCTAGAACCAGAACCTGCCAGAGGTAGATAAGTGCACTTTTCTTGGCAAGACACTCTCTCGAGCTGTCTACAGTAATGATGCGACACATGCATGGAATTATTGAAGCAAGTGTAACCTTCAGGAGACTTCGAACATCAGTCTGGGAATGAAGAGCTACATTCCTTCTAATTTCTCCATTCATTGCATGGACCCCTGAGGTCCATGTGTGGTAGCAGCTATGGAAGCTGGGAGTGACTATGCAGCTTAGAGGGAGCATTGGTGAAGTGCAATAAGTCCAGTTATCAAATTGAAAGTTTACAGAGCAGTAGCCATTATGACTCTGCTCTATGAGTATGAGACTTGGACTGTGTACCAGCCTCATACCAAGAGGCTTAATACTTTCACTTCAGTTACCTTTGTAAGCTTCTGAGGTTTAAGCAACAGGATAAGACACAAGGCACTGACATGCACACTAACACTAGGCATGCCAAGTATCCACACCATACCTAAACAATCAGATTTATACCCATCCTTACAAGGTGACCAAATCTACACACTATTTTCGAGCTGTGGTCTTACTAATGTCTTGTATAACCGAAGCATAATGTTCTTACTTTTTATGGTAAATTCCTCTTGTACTAGTAGATATATCCCAGCAACCCACTGTACCTACATACTAAACTTGTTACTGATACACCCAGAAAATCTCAATTTCACCACACATTCTAATTCTACAGGTATTCTTTGTGGCGGTTAGGCCCTGATTTTCATTCTTTCTGCCAAAGTACACAACTCCACATTTTCCTACATGATGTACATCTGTCAGAAATTTTCCCATTCTCTTGTCTTATCGATGCTCATATGCCTGTAAACTTCTGTTTACCTTCTTCACAATGTACTTTTCATACCTACCTTGTTGTCATCTGTGAATTTAACTACTGTACATTTGCTCTTCCTACCCAAGTCATCGATGTCAGTTGTTAAACAGGGAGGCCCCAGCATGGACCACTTGGCCCATCCTGCAAATAACATTCATACATACTTCTGGAGTTTGTTAGCTCAGTTAGCTGGGTGGCTGATTTATAATGCAGAGTTAACAATATGGGTTCAATTCCTGCACCAGCTGAGATCACCATGAAAATCCTACCTTCTCAACTGCTCCCTTTGCCTGAGCATTGGTGACCCTCAGGTTAAACTGCCACATGTTTCTGCTCTCTAATGAGGGAGATTGACGAAGATGGCTTTGCCTTTTTCACTTATTTGGTGTACAGTATTCTGAAATATCCCCTTAAATGCCTGCTACCGCATCTCTGTTGCTCTATCCTCTAGCCTAAGGAAAAGGAAACAAGACTATCTTATTTGAAAGCAAAACATCAACGACAAGCTATGACCTGTATTTAATCACTCATTGCACTCCAAGATGCATTTGTCAAAACAAGACTTTTATAAACTCAAGTGTATCCCTATTCAAAAAAAAATCTCACGATGGAAGTTGGTCTTCATTGTGCCTGTGTTCCAGGTGGAAAATGGTGCACACTGGGTGGATTTGGGGCTGCAACAGCTGGTGCTGATCACATCTACATAATGGCCATCACCATTTGACAAAGGTGGTTTTGCAGGCATTCTGGATGGCCACCTAACCTATGGTGTTAGGCCCCATTTTTGTGTGTACATATAAATGAAGAGTCTAATCTCTGTTTTACATGCCCTTGCCAAAATACAAGAGGCCAATAATGTGTAAATACATTTATTTTAAAAACAAAAGGTTTATTAGTCATTTTCAATGGAGGGAAGCAACAGTTCCCAGATTAGGCAAAGTTCCAACTAAAAAGGATGTGCACACGTAAGCAGATAAAATCAACCTAAATATTCAGGTTTGAATCTTTCCTGATTGTAACTTCTGTGAAGCACTTTTGATTGTTTGACTAAGATAAACATGATAAATGCAATATTCTGACGATTGGTTTAGCTACATCCAAGTAATCTGCAGAGTAGTATAATTGATCTTGGTATCATCAAAGAATTCCTACAGCAAAGTATCCGCATGTGGATATTGCTTGAGGACATTGACTGAGCTTTCCAAACTGTTAAATGGCATATTCACATGTCTGGCTGAAAAATCAAATAAGAGTAAGGTTTATTGAAGGCCCTTTCCTCCTGTTCCATCAATCAGGTAGATCACAGCAGAGCAATATTTTAACTCTATCTGTCATAGACAAAAGATTTGGGAGATGGAGTGTGATGTGGAAAATTGTCCACTTTTGCAGGGAAATATAATAAAAAATCTTGTTATGTAAGTGGAGGAGGATTTCAGAATCAGAAGTACACAGAGATCTGATGTCCTTGTGCAAGTTACACAAAATGTTACTAAGGTAGTTGCTTTGTTACCATAGTCTTACCAGACCATAGGAGCTGCTCTCTCATTAAGAGAAGCAACTGGTGGTGATTTAACCTGAGGGCCACCGGGTGAGGGAAGAAGTTGAGAAGGAGATTCCTTCATGCTAACCTCAAACCAGTGATGGGAATTGAACCCATGCTGTTGGTGCTCTGCAAACTGACAGTCCAGCCAACTGAGTTAAATCAATTCCCAATGAGTTGCTACACCAAATGATTAGGAAGGGAAATGGAAAGTGTTTTGTGTAGATTACATCAAAGGTGTTGTGCACAATGTTGGTCTCCTCATTGCAGAAAGGATATAACTGCATTGTTGTACACAAGTTTCACTTGGCTAATTCCTGGGATGAAGGGGCTGTTTTATGAGTTGGTCCAGCCTGCATCTATAGAAGGTCAGACAAATGAGAGGTGATCTTATTGAAACATGCATGATCCTGAGGGGACTTGACAGGGTGAGTGCTGAAAAGTTGTTTCCCCTTGTGGGGGTGTCTAAATCCAGGTGACACATTTAAACACAGAAAGGTCTCCCAATTAAGATAGAGAAGGGGAGTTTATTTGTTGTCACATCTTGTTAGTCTTTGGAATTGTCTTCTCTTAAAGCACTGGAGGCAGGGTCACTTTTTTTTAACATTAGCCAGATTCTTGAAACACAGGAGTCCAAGGGTCAAAGGAACGTACAGGTCAGAATCAAATGGCCATGATTTTTACAAATGACAGAGCAGACTCAAGGGGCCGAATGGCCAGCTTCTGATTCATATATTCATATCTGGCTTGGTCCTATGTTACTTGACACCCTTTCCTCACAAACATCCATCAACCTCAGTATTGAAATTTTCAATTGATCACCCATCCCACGACCACCTAGCCAAGCCCCCTTAACTATGGGAGAGAATCTCAGATATCCGCTTTGTACGAAGATGTGCTTCCTAGTTTCACACCTGAATGGCCCAGCTCTAATTTTAGCATCATATACCTCTAGTACCAGACTGCCTCACTTGCCAAAAGTGATGTAAAAAAGTCTAGGAGGTGGAACATGGAGAATCAAGAGGAAGAATAATTTGAAAAGATATCAATCAACTGTGGACCTCATGATGACGGAGAATGTGGTCATTTTAATTTTGTTTGCACAATGTGGTGGTCTTTTTCAGGTTCAAAATAACATAGGAATCACAACAGTAATAAAATACTTCACTGCTCCCCCCTCCCCCCCCCCACTCTCCCCACCCCCACAAGGGGTAGGGTGGGGGGAATATTGGGAGGCAAAGCAATAAACAAAAGGTGGACAGGAGCTGATGTGTGTTGGAAAACCCAAAAGGAAGGAAAATGAATTTTCTAGACTATCCAACTGGACAACTGCCTGAAACTTGCAGCATTTCCTATTGCTATTGTGTGATTTTCAGCAAGTATAAATTTCAGTTGCCCTTAAACAGCAGATGTTGGTCCTATAGCTCTCCCCAATTGGTCCCTTGTGACAGTTGCTATTGATTTTTTGCCTCCGACTGCATGGCCAGATTAACACTGGTGATAAATGGCTAAGGATTGATTTGCACTTAATTGACAATTTGGTGAACCTGTTTTAAAATCCCTGAGTTTGGGCCCGAGAACGGTGTATTCATGTGTAATTTATGGCCTGATCAATAAGACTTGGCCTAACATCTATAGTCTTAGTGAGGAGGCAGGAGAGCTGTCAAATTCCAGTCAAGACTTATTGTTAGTGAAGCTTTAACCAAGTGACGACGATTCTTGCTTAGCAACAGAGGGCAGTAGTGTCTCGGAAACTGTGCTGAAGAGAGGGAGACCAATCTCAACTTGTTTGCTTTTATCCACCACTCAAAGTGAGAAATTAGAATATAATCGACCAGAAGATAATTTCATCCAACCTTTCAAAGGCCCACCATTTCCAACATTTCTGTTCTCATTTTAAAAATATTGCAAATGCTGAAATTATTTTTGAAGAGACCTATTGCGGAGATTGAGAAACCAGTCTGTAAAGAATAGATGTTTCCTAATCGACCTGTTTCGAGATGTTGTTACACACCACTGGAGCGAGGTGGGATTTGAATCTTGGTCTCCTACCTCAGAGTAGGGACACTACCACTAAACCACAGCAGCATTAAGGGACCATAGTGAGACAGCCCACGTGGGAATGTTGAAATTTCCATGTCTTGCAATCTAGTAAGAGTCATCAGAAAATATAACACAAAAGAGGCCCTTTGGCCCATACCATCTGCACTGACCAAAACCATTTTAAATCTACGTTAGCCGCACTCTCCCAGCAACTAGGCCCATAGCTTTGAATGTTATGATGTTTCAAGTACTCATCCAAGTACTTTCTAAAGGTTGAGGTTTCCCTCTCAGGCAGTGCATCCCCAGCCTGATTACCCTCTGGGTGAGAATGTTTTTTTCTCAAATCCCCTGTAAACTTCCTGCCTTTCACCTTAAATGTATGTGCCCTTGTTATCGACAGTACTCCTCTACATCCATCCTGTCAGCCACCATTAACATCCACCAAACCAAACCCCCCCCCCCCCCCCCCCCCCCCCAACATGAACACCCCCAACATGACCCTGTGGACATTGAGGGCAGGGAGAGTGACCCTACACCTGAGTAGGACACTTGTAATATATGTGGGCTCTCTAGTCACAAATGCTCCACCCAAACTTCAAACTCAACAGTCTCCAATCTTGGCAGCCTGCCTGCACCCCAACTAGAGACTTCAGGACGGAACTGAGATGTAGTAGGAGGGCAAGAATAAAATAAATTTTCTGAAGGTGCACAGATGGTAGCTAACTCTTAATTGTGAATAGAATATCATATTTGTTAACAATTTGGGCACTTCAAATCATCACCAAGTGTCATTTTAACTGCACATACAAGGTTGAATCTCAGAAGCAATCCTTCCTTAGCATCATTCAATGTTACAAAGTTTTTTTTTATTCATTCACCAGATATGGGTGTCACTGGCTAGGCCAACATTTATTGGCCATCCCTAATTGCCCAGAGAGCAGTTAAGCATGAGCCACTTTGCTATGGGCCTGGAGTCACGTGTAGGCCTGGCTAGGTAAGGATGGCAGCTTCCTTCTCTCAAGAGGATTAGTGAACCAGACAAGTTCTTCTGACAATCGACAATGGATTCATGGTTATTATTGGACTTCAATTACAGGATTGTTTAAAATTGAATTCAAATTCCACCACATCCTATTCAAATACAGGTCCCCAGAACATTACCTGGCTGGCACAATGGCCCAGTGGTTAGCACTGCTACCTCATTGCACCAGGGACCTGGATTTGATCCCAACCTTGGGTGTGTTATGGACTAGTCGAGAGCACTCAAAACATTCTTAAGCAGGCAATCCAGACCATAACTTTGCAATTTGTTTCGTTAAGTGTACAATGAAAATTCCCTGGAGTAAGTTAGTTAGGTTGACTACCATGTTTTAAAACAGACAAAACTTTATTCACAAAATTACACAATGAAACTCAAAGAACAGAAAAAAGAACTCCTATAGAACTCAGTCTATCCAAACTAGATTTAATTATGCTGTTCCGAATATACACAACAGTCCTAATATGCAAACCCTCCTAAAAACACAGTAAAAATGGAACAAATGCTTACAGGTTGAAGTTTAAACGGCAGAAGGAAAGAGAGAGTTTCGCAGCCTGTTTCCACACAGCTGAACTCCCAACTAGTTCTGGACTGAACTGCTCAGCAAGAGAGCTGGCCACTCCCCTTTCATTATACAGGTTACTTTTAAAACATGACCACTTTGGCCTGAAGTCTCATCTGTTTGCATATAAACAAAAAGGCCTCTCAAAACCCTTTTTCATCTCTGTACCAAACTAGTCATCTTGGAGCCAGGAGTGGTCTACGACCCCTCTGGAAAAACCAAGGACACAGTCTCCTTGAGAAAAGGAACAATTTTTAGAAAAAATGGACCATCTTTGTGATAGTTGATTGTGTGGAGTTTGCACATTCTCCCTGTGTCTGCGTGGGTTTCCTCTGAGTGCTCCGGTTTCCTCGCACAATCCAAACATGTGCAGATTAAGTGAATTGGCCAGGCTAAATTACCCATAGTGTTTAGGGATATGTAGGTTAGTCACATTAGTTAGGGTTAAATGTAGACTAATAGGGTAGGGGAGTCTGGATGGGATACTCTTCAGAAGGTCGGTGTGGACTTGTTAGGCCAAAGGTCCTGTTTCCAAAATGTAGGGATTCTATGATTACCTGGGTCACTGGGTTAACAATCCTGCGATAATATCACTCTGCTGCTCTTGCCCTGATGCTGTTTGGAGTTTAACGTCGTATCATTTTTGAATATGGTAGTGTCAGATGCCATAAAGCTTCAGAGATTGGGGCCGGGTGTCCGAAGCCGAGCGAAGGGAGACGAGAGAGGAGAGAGAGAAATAAAAAAGCAAAAGAATGGTCAGAGCACAGGAGCTCCAGCTGAACATTCTACTCTGCCGCAGATAGCGCCGTAGGTGGTGACTTGCAAACTTTTCAATGTTAAAAACCACCCAACACAGGTGGTTGTGCACAATGATGAAGGGGCAGTGCTCCGAAAGCTGGTGCTTCCAAATAAACCTGTTGGACTATAACCTGGTGTTGTGTGGTTTTCAACTTTGTACACCCCAGTCCAACACCGGCATTTCCAAATCAAAACTTTTCAATGTACTCATTTGAGTATATGTGACAATAAAGCTAATCCATTCATTCATTTTATACAATTGCAGCATGACTACTCTGCTCTTTAACTCTATGCTTTGCCTCATCAAGGAAAGTATTCCAAATGCCTTCTTCACCGCTTTATCGATCTGTCTTGCTACCTCCAGGCTACATTGAAAATCTCATAATTTTGTTCTTGGCACATTTCTCCAATTTTCTTGCATTTTCCACATCACTCAGGCCCTGGGAAAATTCCATCCATAGTCTTTCCATCCATTGTGGGCAAATGCATGGTAGATGCAGTTGTATAATGTGGATAAGTATAATGTGGATAAATATAAGATTATCCACTTTGGAAGATGAAACAAGAAGGTGGATTATTGCCTGAATAGTAATAGATTGGAAATGATGAAGGTGCAGCGAGACCTGGGTGCCTTTCTGCACCAGACACTGAAAGTAAGCATGCAGGTGCACCTTGTTTTGTACAAGGCAAATGGAATATTGGCTTTCATATTGAGAGGATTTGAATGCAGGAATTGGGATGGCTTTTACAATTGTAAAGGGTCTTGGGGTAAGAAAATACCTGTGTGCAGTTTTGTTCTCCTTATCTGAGAAAGGAAGTTCTAGTTATGGAGGGAGTGCAATAGAGCCATATCAGAATGGCTCCTGGGATGGCAAGACTGAATGTGAAAAGAAAACAGATCAGTTGGGTCTATATTTGCTGAAGTCTAGAAGAATGAGAGGGATCTCACAAAAACCTATAGAACTCTGGGTAAATGAAGGAAGAATGTTTCTGATGACCAGGGAGTCCAGAACCAGGGGTCAGTCTAAGGATACTTGGTGAGCCATTTAGGACTGCAATGAGGAGAAATGTCTTCACCCAGAGAGTGGGGAGCCTGTGGAATTCTCTGCCACAGAAAGCGGTTGAAACCAAAACATTGAATGTTTTCAAGGAGGACTTAGACATAGTTCTTAGGGCTGAAATGGTCAAAGGGTATGGGAAGAAAGCAGGACCAGTGACTGAGTTAGATGATCAGTCATGATTAGATTGAATTCTCGAGCAGGCCGACTCCTATTGTCAATGTTTCTATGTTTTTTGTTAAAATGAGAGTGAGGATCAGTAAATGTTACCATGAAGCTGGCTGATCATCGTAAAGTCCAGTTGGCTTGCCAGTGTCCCTTAGGGAAGGAAATCTGCCATTCGTAGCCTGACTGGGCCGATAGCTAACACCAGGATGATTAGCTCCGAACTGCCCTCTGAAATAGCCTAGGAGAAAGTGAGGACTGCAGATGCTGGAGATCAGAGCTGAAAAATGTGTTGCTGGAAAAGCACAGCAGGTCAGGCAGCATCCAAGGAGCAGGAGAATCGATGTTACAGGCATAAGCCCTTCTTCAGGAACTAGGAAGGTGTGCCAAGCAGGCTAAGATAAAAGGTAGGGAGGAGGGACTTGGGGGAGGGGCGTTGGGAATGCGATAGGTGGAAGGAGGTTAAGGTGAGGGTGAT
>NC_057739.1:40695511-40723147 GCF_004010195.1 Chiloscyllium plagiosum
CGGCACCTTCCCCTGCAACCGCAAGAAATGCAAAACTTGCGCCCACACCTCCCCCCTCACTTCCCTCCAAGGCCCCAAGGGATCCTTCCATATCCGTCACAAATTCACCTGCACCTCCACACACATCATTTACTGCATCCGCTGCACCCGATGTGGCCTCCTCTACATTCGGGATACAGGCCGCCTACTTGCGGAATGTTTCAGAGAACACCTCAGGAACACCCGCACCAACCAACCCAACCACCCCGTGGCTGAACACTTTAACTCCCTCCCACTCCGCCAAGGACATGCAGGTCCTTGGCCTCCTCCATCGCCAGACCATGGCAACAGGACACCTGGGGGAAGAGCGCCTCATCTTTTGCCTAGGAACCCTCCAACCACACGGGATGAATGCAGATTTCTCCAGCTTCCTCATTTCCCCTCCAACCCTCGGACTCAGCACCGCCTTCTTGACCTGCAATCTTCTTCCCGACCTCTCCGCCCCCACCCCCTCTCCGGCCTATCACCCTCACCTTAACCTCCTTCCACCTATCGCATTCCCAACGCCCCTCCCCCAAGTCCCTCCTCCCTACCTTTTATCTGAAATAGCCTACCCAGCCTTTCACTTTTATTAAACTCAGGGTGGATATGAATCATTCCTTGCCACTGATGCTCACATCCTGAGAATGGGGATTGATAGTAAAAAGCATTGAAAATGGAATGATAAATTAAAAATGCCAGTGGCATCAGGTAAACACAAAATACTGCAGATAGTGGAAATCTGAAACAATCACAGGGAATGCTCGAGAAACTCAGCTGATCTGGCAGCATCAGTGGAGAGTGAAAACAGAGTTAAACTTCTGAGTCATACCAGATTTGAAAAGTTGATTTTGTTTCTCTCTTCACAGATACTGCCAAATCTACTGAGTTTCTCCAGTAATATCAGATATTGTAATCAGAAGGGAAACTATAACAGTTGAATGACATAAAGACTGGTGAACAAAATCTAATCTTAGTAGAAGTATATAAAAACCATAACAGTGCAATGGCATCTATTAAAAGACTGTACAAATGGATAAGACAAGTTTCATCCAAAAATACAAATAAGAAAATAGGAGAGATAATTCTTTATTAAGCACTTTTCCAAAACATTGGCAGGTAAAAGTGACCAGGCTTTGGGAAAGGTATTAACAAAGTTTGTTGGCATGATATCAGGGGCTTCAGTAATGTAAAAGGGAAATGGTAGCTGAATAATCAAGAAGCCCAGGTTAATCCTCTGGCAGCAACAGCTCAAATCCCATCGCAGCAGCTAATGGCTTTTAAAATTAAGTAAATATATCTGCATTTTTCAGTTTTGGTGAGCATGACAGCTATCATCACTTCTTGTAAAAATCTGTCTGGTTCAATATTGCCATTTAGGGAAGGAAATCTGCTCTCCTTAACTGGTCTGACCTACATGTGACTCCAGATCCACAGCAGTGACTCTAAACTATCTTCAAATGCCCAATAGGAATGGGCGACAAATGATGTCATTGCCAGTGATGTCACAGCTTGTGAAAGGATCAAAACAGTTGCAGCTCAGCCACTGAATGGCAGAACAGGCTTCAAAGGCGAAATGGCCTCCTTCTGTTCCTTTGGCAGAAGTGGGTACTGCAGGTGCTAGAGATTAAAGTAAAGATTAGAGTGGTGCTGGAAAAGCACAGCAGGTCCGGCAGCATCCGAGGAGCAGGAAAATTAACATTTCAGGCAAACGTCCTTCATCAGGAAGGGCTTTTTCCTGAAACATCGATTTTCCTGCTCCTCGGTTGTTGCCTGACCTGCTGTGCTTTTCTAGCACCACTCTATTCTTTCTTCTTTTCCTATGTTTGTCACTGGCTGGAAGGGGCTATTTGTTTATCATAGAATCAGGCCATTCAGCCAATCAAGTCCATACTGCCCTCCAAAGAGCATTACCCCTGCCCTACCCCATCCCTGTAACCCTGCATTTCCCATTGCTAACCCACCTAGCCTGCACTCCCTGGATACTATGGCAATTTAGCATGGCCAATCCACCTAACCTGTACATCTTTGGACCTTGGGAGGAAACTGGAGAGGGAACACAGACACAGGGAGAATGTGTAAACTCCACACAGACTGTTGTCCAAGGCTGGAGTCAAACCTGGGTCCCTGGAGCTGTGAGGCAGGAGCAGTGCTAACCACTGAGCCACCGTTCCACCTCATTCTCATCTTTCTTCTGCAACTTTTCTCACTGCATTGAAATCAGAACATATTATGCTGTGTCCCCCATTGTTTCCAGATGCTAAAAGCTGTGGGAGTTCCTTATCCCAAGGTTGCTTTCCTCCTCCTTTAATCCATAAGCATTTAAAACTCAAACTCAATACCTCTTTTCCTTATTATTACTTTTCAATGCGACCTTGCATCGTGGATTGGGACCTTTTGTCAAACTCCTCAATAAGAAAAATTCCCACAGAGGTCTGTGAAAATTCTATTGGGTGCAATGCCTTTCTTCAGAGAGTGATAAGAATATAGAACTTGCATGGAATAGTGGAGGCGAATTATATAGAAACATTTAAGGAGAGACCTGAGAAGCTCATGAGGGAAAAAGGAACAGAAAGATGTGGTGATAGAGTGAGATGAAGCACGGTGGATGAGGATCATGTTAGGTAACAACACCAACTTGGGCCAAATGGGATTGAACAGCCCATTTTAGTGCTGTGTGGCCTTTATAATTATTAGAACACTTAACATGCTGATAACAAATATTTCTCTTGGCTATTTTAATAGAAACAGTAGCTCACTTTTGACGGGTAAAGTTCAGAATTCTAAGATTATTACGATTGTCATGGACAATGCTGTCTGTTATGAGAGATTCACACAACAAGGTTACACGATACTGTCTTGAAGGTGTACTTGCAAAAAGTGTTGTAACAAGAGCATTAGCAGTCTAACACAGTTACTAAATAGGGTTGCATGCTGTTTATCGGGATAATTCGTTTTGTTCACATCATCACTTTAGCTATTTGAGATTCTATACCACCAAATACTGTTTCTTCAAATCACCAACATACCCTGCTCTCAAATATCAGTTCCTCTGCTATGCTGAGTGTTCAGTTGACAATACTGCAGATATTGGGCTGTAATATGTCCAAGACATACAGTGCTTGGTATGAAGTAGTTGGTCCTTTCTCACACAATGACCTGGAAGGCATTATTTGCACTCACCAGATGATGTTAGCAGATGATGTTAGAATCCCTACAGTGCGAAAACAGGCAATTCAGCCCATCAAGATCGCACTGAACGTCCGTAGAACATCCCACCCCTACCCATTCCATCCTGTCACCTTATATTTTCCATGGCTAATCCACCAAGCCAGCATTTCCAAGTACACTACAGAGCAATTTAGCATGGCCAATATTCAGACTGCAGGAGGAAATCAGAGCACCCACCTGAAATCCACGCAGACATGGAGGGAACATACAGACTCCACACAGACTGTGACCTGAGAGTGGAATCAACCCCAGGTCTTTGGTGTTGTGAGGCATCAGTACTAACCACTCAGCCATTGTGCACCACTCTGTTGAATGTTAGTGTTAAATTTCTTGTTAAATGTGCTGCTGTACTGACACACACGTACACACGCACACTCACTGGCATGTTTGAGGCACTTAGATCATTATTCCCAATTAACAGAACATTCTGTGTGTTACAGTATCACACTGTCCTTTTGAAAGAAATAAGGCATGAATCATCAATTTGCAATACCATTACCTGACTTTTCTTTTGAGCTATGTCTTTGAAAACAAAAAAGCTAAATTTACTCACACAAAATGACAGTTTTGTCCTTCTGAGGTCTTAATTTTTCCAACTTTGTTTAAACACTGAATGTTTCCCTGTTCTAAAAAGGAATGACAAAAGTACAATGATGATCAATTTCCCCCTTCAGTGCTAGAATTTAATTCCCTTCACTACTGGGACCTCAGTTTGAATAAAATGCATTGATGGACTTCCTTTCACTGATGGCTGTTAATTGAGTTTCCAGCAGTGACAACCTAACTCAATAATGCTTTGAGTCCAGTTCATCAGATTTGGCTGACTTTATGAGCAGGTATGAAGGTATCAATGCACAGAATTCAGTGAATGGAAAGGTCACGCAGGTGAACAGACAAAGGTAGACGATGGTCAGCCAGAAGGCTGTTGTCATATTAGAATAACAAGGATCCAGGTCTCTTGCTCACTGTGTGGTACTTGATCCACGAGTGCTTTCTTCCAGAATGGAATGTTGAACCTTCACCTTAATGGGCAAACAGAAAACTCATTTGTTGAGGCTACAATTCATTATGCGCTTTTGCCAGTAGAGCAGTGTTACTGCAATCTCTTTGTTTAGAAAGCAGTATGTTCATTTATGCCTGCTTGTGATTTTTTTTAGCAGTGAATTCAGTTACAACCAGAAGATAAACAAAACAAAGGGGACAAATCTCAATATAATGAGTTTGGAAACCCTACCGTGCAAATCAGAACAAAGGTTAATACAGGCACATTGTTTCAAAGTCAGCAATAGCTCAGTGACATTATTGGATGTTAAACCTCTTGTGCCACTTGCCAAAATCTCTGGGTTCCAGGTGGGGAAGGAAAGTGAAAAAAAAAGGCAGGTTCTTTTCATTCCGCTGCAGATATTCCCAAGATTTAACACTGCTGTACAGACAGTAATACTGCAATAAAACCATATTGCAGGTGCAGCAGCAGTTGACTGGTCTCCTCGCTATCTTTAAGGTTGTTTTACGGTGGTAATATTGCTAGACCAGTAATCCAGAGGCTTGGGTTAATGCTTTGGGGATATTGGTTCAAATCCCATGGCAGTAAATTCAATGAGCCAAAAGGAAACATTTGAGTGAAAGCTAGTCTTGTTAATAGTGACCAGGAAACCATTGATTGCCATTAAAACTATTTAGTTTGTGAATGTCTTTTAGTGAAGGAAATCTGCCATTCTTACCTAGTCTGGCCAATATATGACTCCAGACAAGACCCACAGCAATATGGCTGACTTAACTGCTCTCAAGAGCAACTGGGGATGGACAATAAAAACTGACCTTGTTGGTGACACTCACATCCATGAAAAAATGAATTTGAAGTGTACTTTACATGTTTGTGAATAGGCGATAGATGCTTTGTTAGCAGCAGTACTGCTCTAGATTGGGTAACAAATCCAAAAGGTGATGAATAGAGCTCATGGATTTGTCTTCAGAGAATTTAGAGTGGGACATTGATAACATATCTATTCATCTTGCTAGGTAGCCCCAAGAAACAAATGATGTCATTGTCTATTGAACCCAGCCTTGAATATTTTCAACAACCTCTGGGATACAGATCTCACAGATTCACAACCCTCTGAGTAACAAAATCTCTGCTTACCTTAGTTCTAAATTGCCAAGTTATGCTGCAAATAGCTACTGGCTGCTTCAGTATCTGAGAAGTTCCAAATGGTGCTGGACATTGTGCAATCATCAACGAGCATCCCTACATCTGTCCTTATGATGGAGGTAAGATCATTGATGAAGCAACTGACAGTAGTTGGGCCTTGGGTACTACCCTGAGGAATGCTTATAATGAAGTCCTGGGACTAAGTAACTTTGCTAACTATATGTAACACAAATGAAGAAAAACGAATCCATTAACATGAAGGTCTTTGGTAGGTTTATTTACAGCTAAGCTAGTCCGACAGTCCACGGTAATCTCGACACATCCTATGTATAGGGTCCTGCAAGGCACAATGACCATATGACACTGATCATGTGATGACATCCAGATACTTAGCTGATCTGTATGTTGTTGAGCGTGTGGTGCTGGAAAAACAGGCAGGTCAGGCAGCATCCGAGAAGCAGGAGAGTCAATGTTTCGGGTGTAAGCCCTTCATCAGGAATTCCTGATGAAGGGCTTATGTCCGAAACTTTTATTCTCCTGCTCCTTGGATGCTGCCTGACCTGCCGTGTTTTTCCAGCACCACAGCCTCGACTCTGATCTCCACCATCTGCAGTCCTCACTTTCTCCTGATCTGTACGTTGAACATCACCCTTAAAGTAATAATTAAACACCAAAAGCTACAACCATCTTTCTTTGTGCTAAGTATAACTCCAATTAGTGAAGAGTTTTCCCCTGATCTCCACTGACTTCAGTTTTGCATGGGATCCTCAATGTCAAATGTTGTCCTGATGTCAAGAGCAATTACTCTCATCTCCCACCTCATTTCAACAGGTTTGCCTGTTCCTTTGGAGAGAGAAACAAAGCTACAATTTCAGGTTGATGATCCTGAAACATTATTGTGAATTGTTACCTTTGTGCCTCTCTCCACAGATGCTGCCTGACCTGTTGAGTATTCCCAGCATTTTCTGCACATGTGTCACACCTTTCAATCTCTCTGGTTGTGCTATGTATGTAAATGTGCACCAATAACAGGAAAAACATGGACTTAGTTGAGGTTGTTCATTACCATTGAGCGTCTCCAATTGGTGCCCAATGAACAGTGCAGTCACTGCTGCAATATAGGACACATGGGAGCCAATTTGTGCACAGCAGACTCCCACAAACTGTAATGTGATGATGATCAGACTGTCTGAAGTTTGTGAAGTTTACTTAGGGATAAATATTGGCCAGGACACCGGACAGAACTCCCCTTTGGTGAGTGCACCACAAAGTCATTATCTGAGGAAGGGTCACTGGACCCAAAACGTTAGCTCTGATTCCACCCTCCCCCCCAACAGATGCTGCCAGACCTGCTGAGCTTTTCCAGCAATTTGTTTGTGAGGAGCCAATTAGATGGCTCTTCCAATGAGTCAGTATAGGCATGCAGGGGGTGCTGAATGGCCTCCTTCAGGGCTGTATGCACCTATGATTTTTTTTTCCACATATCCAGAAGGGAAGTTGGTCCACGTGTTCTGTTGAGCTGCACACAAGATCAGGATGTCCGCTAGCTGAGCTATTGGAGTGGTGCCAGTTCTGGTGGAACCAGATGCCAATAATGACTCAGAGCCTTTTGGGGTGAGCCGGATGGCAGGGGGATACCTGTATCATGCTCAAGCCTCTGAAAGCTCCTGCATCTGTGAATCATACAGAACATTACAAGGAAGTGGTTTTACTTACATCCATGAATAATGGAGAATTTAAATAATTTAAAATGAGCTCCGAATTAATTAATAATTATACTTCAGCTGACACCTTTTGCTTTTAGAAAGAGACCTGAAAACATTCGAGGCTTTTGATCAAACTTACTGGTTCTCTACTGGCACTGATTATGAGTTTTAGAAGGCAGCACCATAAGAGGCTGTTTGGCCCAACATCACTGTGCTAGCTCTTTGGAAGAACCATCCAGTTTGCCTCACTGCTGTTCTCTTTTCCAAGATGCCGGCCATTTGTTGGCCCTTTCCAAGTGAGTATCTAATTCCCTCTTAAAAATTGCCATTGAGTCTGCCTTTGGGGCTGTGTATTCCAGAACAAAGCAATTTGTTCAGATAAAAACAAATCATCTCATCTGCATTGTGGAAATTATTTGTAAGTGCGTGTCCTTTGGTTACCGACCCTCCAGACAGTGGAAATGATTCCTTCCAATCCACTCTCTCCAAACCCCTTCATTTAAATCCATGTGTAATTTGAATAACTAGCTCCTGCCCATGAGTCAGACTGTACATCTGTCCATGTTACCCTGACCTATCCAAAGATTAATACTGTGGCCAGCCTTTTTATCAAGTAGTCTTGAATTTATAGGCGGTGAAGTGTAACAAATCACTGGGCTGTAAAATTTACAGCCTCCCAGGATGTAAATTGACTGCATGAGCTCCACGACCTTTGAAGCACACCCTTCATTCCTTTAATACATTTGGAAATGTAAATATGCAAGCATCAGCCTGCAATCTGAATTTTATGTTAAATGCACACAATGTTCTGCCATAACTCTCAGCCCAAGTAATAACATGAGCGCTCTCTTCACTCCATTACATAAAGAGACTGGTTATGGGCTTTAGGCCACCTCTCCCTCATTTATGGTTTAAATGGTAAGACGTACTAAATAAAAGTCAAACATGCAAGTGACATTTTAAAAATGCAGTGAATTGAGTGCACAAGAAGCTTGCTGGTTTTATGAGTCTTTCTTCTGACAGGTTTGATTGCTTCCATTCTGATCGGCATTACAGTTATATAGTAGGCAGTGACCCAGGTCCAGTCTTGAAAGTGTTTCACATGCAAAAAAAAATGAGTTTGGACCCTCCTGTGTGTCCTTTGAGTGACGTAAGCTTGAAAGGGTTATCTCTGGGTTTGGCTAAAGTAAAAGAGTAAATGTTGTAGAAGGTCAATTGGCTCATCCGCCTCACTCATGCCAACAGATTAGATACAAACTGTATTATTGTGGGATAGTAAGAAGACAACGGCCTAATGGTATTATTGCTGGAGTGTTAATCCAGGGACCTAGGTAATGTTCTCATTTCAAATTCTGCCATTAATTCAATAAATATTTGAGATTGAGTCTAATTAACATAATGTCGATTATAGGGGAAAATCCCATCTGGTTCACTGATGCCCTTTAGGGAAGGAAGCTATAACCCTTACATGGTCTAGTCTGTGTGACTCCAGACCCATAGATCTGTGGTTGACTCTAAACTGTCCTCTGGCTAATTAGAGCTGGGCAATAAATGCTGGCCTAGCCAGTAATACCCTCATCCCATGAATAAATTTTAAAAATTCCCTCACCTTCAGATCTTACCTCTGTTTGAGGTGAATAGAGGGTGACAGCTCATTACAGAATCGAATAGGAGCATTAATAGTTTGTTTGTCTGTTCGAGCTTGATCTGTCATTCAACAAGATCACCAACTTCCCTTTCCATATCCCCAAGAAATCAAAAGTATATTAACACTTGTCTTGAATATACTCAACTACACCAATTTTGCAATGTTGATCTCCTCATCTGAGGAGGGATGTTCTCCCTTTGGAGAGATTACAACGAAGACTTACTGGACTGATGCCTTGGATGGTAAGACTGATGTATGAAGAGACATTGGTTCAGTTAGGATTATATTCACTGGAGTTCAGAAGAATGATAGGTGGGGGGGATTGGTCTCAGAGAAACCTATAAAATTCTAACAGAATGACACAGGGCGAATGCAGGAAGGATGTTGCTGATGAATGAGGAGTCCAGAACCAGGGATCACTGTTTAAGGATATGGGGTAGGCCATTTAGGACAGAGATGAGGAGAAATATCTTTGCCCAGGGAGTGGTGGGCCTGTGGAATTCTCTATCACAGAAAACAGTTGAGACCAAAACATCAAATGTTTTTAAGAAGGATTTAGACATATTTCTTAGAGCTGAAGAGGGACAAAGGGTATGAGGTGAAAACAGGTACAGGGATGATCAGCCATGATCATATTGAATGGTGGACCAGGTTCAAAGGGATGAATGGCCTACTCCTATTTTCTATGTTTCTAAGATAGAGAATCTACCTCTCTCTCAGGTAGAAGATTCCAAAGCTTTGTAATAGTAAATTCAAAGTTATTTTCTAATACATTTTTGATCTCCAGAGATAACTGAGTGAATCAAGTTGAGTCATACCGAATTACAATTCAACCTCAAATATCTAAGTGCTAGAGGTAACGTTTGCAGGGTCCCAAAAGTTCCAGCTAGGCCAAAATTTTCAATTTGATCATTTAGGCCTGTCCAAATTCCAATAAACTTTAAACTCTTTCAGGATCAGTCACTTATTTCTGAAAACTACAGGTTGAACAGAATTTCCAACAGAACAGAACTTCAGAGGACTAAAGAGAAAGCTTCTTCTTAAATTGAATCAAAATGTGTCGACAGATTTCTGGATTCAAATTAAAATTTTTGGATTATAAAGCACATAATTGCTCAAAAACCCAGAAGGTAATTTGGCACAGAACATCTGACTGTAACTTTAGAGGTAAAATTGGCAGGATCCCAGGAAAAACTGCATAAATGTTATTTGTCCGGAAGCTTCTATCAAGCCATGCTCAAAATTATGTTCGGAAATCAAGGGATTCTTCCATGAAAATACTACCCTCAATATCATGTACGAATCTTATAACTGTTTCCCCTGTTCTCTTTGAGGTGTTTCAGATACTAGTCACAAATGAAGAAAACCATAAGGATATGGTCATTGAGACGATAATCCTCGGACCAGGTCTTGTGCTAAGTTGGAGTGCAGTTTGGGCTAAATGAGTCAAAGGTTAAATGCCCAAGTGAACAAACCACTTTTGAATTTTATTTGATGTAACTAATAGCAGGACTTCAGGGGTTAAATTATAGGGAGGGATTATACAAAGATAAACTATTTCCACTGGTGGGGGATTCTAGATCTTTAGAGCATAGTCTGCCAAATAGGGCCAGACCATTCAGGAAGCACTTCTACACACAAAGGCTGGTAGAGGATTGAAACTCTCTTCCACAATTAGCAGTTAATGCTGCATCTGTTGTTGGTTTTAAGTCTGAGATAGATTTATTTTGACAAGTGAAGGAATTAAGGCATTTGTGACCGAACTCAGGTACATGGAGTTAGGCTACAGATCAGGCATGATTTCATGGAATGGTGGAACAAGCTGGAGGAGCTGAAAGGCCTGTGTTGTTCTTACATCCTAGTAATGGGTCTGAGCTTGTAAAGGTAGTGCTGGTCTACTTTGTGAATATGAGTTCCAAATTTCTAAGCATTATTTTGACCTCATGCCAATGTTCTTTAGCTTTTATAGAAAGAGGTCATTTTGTCAATATGTCTAGAGTCATAGAGTCATACAGCACGAAACAGACCCTTCAGTCCAACTCATCTGTGCCAACAAGACATCCCAATCTGACTTAATCCTATTTGCTATCATTTGGCCCATATCCCTCTAAATCCTTCCTATTCACATAACCATCTCGATACCTTTTAAATGTTGTAATTGTACCAGCCTCCATGACCTCGTCTGGCAGTTTGTTCCATACATGCACCACCCTCTGAATGAAAATGTTGCCCCCCAGGTCTTTTTTAACCCTTGCCCCTCTCACCTTAAACCTATGCCCCCTAGTTTTGGACTCCCCAACCTTAGGAAAAATACCTTGACTCTTCACCCTATCCATGCCCCTCATGATTTTATAAACCTCTATAAGGTCACGCCTCAGCCTCCGACACTCCAGGGATAAAAGCTCCAGCCTATTCATCCCCTTCCAATAACGCAAACCCTCCAGTCCCAGCAACATCCTTGTAAATCTTTTCTGCACCCTCTCAAGTTTAACAACATCCTTCCTATAGAAGGGCAACTACAATATCTGTTTGACTTAAAAACCGAAACAACTATGGATGCTGGAAATCAAAAACAAAAACAGAAATTGTTGGAAAAACTTAGTCGGTCTGGCAGCATCTAGGGAGACAAATCAGAGTCAATGTTTCAGGTTCAGTGATCCTTCTTCAGAATGGTCTGGAGTGTTCTGAGGAAGGGTCATTGGACTCGTAATATTGACTCTGATTTCTCTCCACAGATGCTGCCAGACCTGCTAAGTTTTTCCAGCAATATCTGTTTTTGTATCTGATTCACTTCTCTGAAATAACTCATTTTGAATATTACAGCTCCTCTTGACTTAACACAAAAACAAAATACTGTGGATGCTGGAAATCAGAACAGAATGCAGCAAATGCTGAAAATACTCAGCAGGTCAGGCATCATGTGTGGAGAGAGAGAAAAACCAAGTGAACATTCAAGATTGATGACTTTTCGCCACAAATGGGAAACGTTAGAACTAGAGAAAGTTTTACAGGCGTGAAAAGGAGGGAGAGTGGGGAGAAATAAAGACCGTAAGGCATAGGAGCATAATTAGGTCACTTCGCCTCTCAGGTCTGTTCAACATTCAGTCATGGCTAATATGTTTCTCAGGATCATTCTCCTGCCTTTTCCCCATAACCTTTCATCCCCTTTCTTATCTATCTCTGTCTCAAAGACAGAATCTTAAAAAGTGAATGTGTGTAATAGGAATGACTAAATGACAAAAGAATTGATGATTTAAGATAATCAGTTGAGTTTGTAATGTTTTGTTATGCTTGGTAAAGGTGATCTACATTCATCAGCAGGGCTGGGTTCTGTGCAAACAAAAGGAATGTGTTCAAGCCTTGCCCCTTTCTCAAATCACTAAGAAGCATGGGGAGCCAAGAGATCCTCAATGCTTCCTCCATGGCAATGCTTTTGCCAATTACAGACAATCAGCAAACCAATCAGCATCATTTTCTCCTGTAGCATAAATTATTGTGATTGTTTGAAATTTGGCATTCTTGCATTTGTCCTGATGAGTACAAGATGAAAAAGCTTTGGCAGAATGTCTCTTTTACACAATATTTGTGTATTCAAATATGATGTAGCTTCCTAAGAGAGTGTTAGCAGGAAATGACAATTAACTTTTGCCTGAAAGCCATAGTCACTGCCCAATGCTAGTCAGTAGATAGTGATCAGCAAAAGACTCCTGTGATATTTTTTGCTACCTATCTTGGAGGCATTGGAATCAGTTGACACAACCCAACGACCTACTCCTTTGTTTGTGGCCACTGAAGCACATTTGAAGTACAGTCACTGTTATAATGTAGAAAGCATGACTGTTAATATTCACACAGTAGGTTCCAAATAAAATGGCAATGTAGTCGGATAATCTCTTTTTGTAAGCAATATTTGTTCGTGAATAAGTATTGACATGGACCCCGAGTGAGAATTATTAATTTGAGGTACGAGGCCCTGTATATCTTTCACATTTATTCCTCACTCAACCAATTGTAAAGAACAGTCTTAAACAGTAAACCAAAGACTTTTTAAGCTTTTGGCTGTGGGAAAACCATTAAGCATTTGTATGGATTTTATAAACAAACAATTGAAATCTTTAACTTTACTTTGCAACATCAATTAGTGTGTTGTATTGATCATTTCCTTCCAGTCCATATAATGATCTGATCACTGAACTAATGGAGTGTCTTCCACTCCATTTAGAAAATTTGGACACATCTGCTTTCTTTGCCAAGCTCTGCAAGCTCATCAAGGTGATAATGGATGGATAGAACGTGGGATTTTATACACTGGGACATGTTTCACATGAGGCAAGTTTCTTGTCGATGTGGAGCTGCCTGGCTAAAACAAACGGTATTAATAGGACAGCTTTAAGACCATTACAATTACAGAGATGCAAGTTAACACACCAACTTTAATGTTGCAGCTCACAGCCCTCCCTCACCCATTTAGAGAGTTTGGAAGTGTAATGTTTTTAGCTTAGATTACTTACAGTGTGGAAACAGGCCCTTCTGCCCAACAAGTCCACACTGACCCTCTGAAGAGCAACCCACCCAGACCCATTCCGCTACATTTACCCCTTCACCTAATACTGTGGGCAATTTAGCATGGCCAATTCATCTAACCTGCACATCTTTGGACTGTGGGAGGAAACCAGAGCACCTGTAGGAAACCCACGCAGACACGGGGAGAGCGTGCAAACTCCACACAGACAGTTGCCCAAGGCGGGAACTGAACCCAGGTCTCTGGCGCTGTGAGGCAGCAGTGCTAACCACTGTGCCACCATGCCACCCACAAATGTTTCCATCCAAAGAGCAGCAGCAGCCAATGTACACCCAGCAGGTTCCCACAAACACGTAGGAACATAAACAATCAGAGAATCTCTCTCATTCATACTGGTAAAGGGATAAATGTTGTTAAGACATTGGATGAAAACTCTCCTGCTTTCTTAAAATAGCTTCATGGAATTGTTCATGTCTAACTGATGTGGGGATGAGGACTTAAAGTTTAACCTCTCACCCAAAAGACAACAATTCCAACCATGCATCTCTCCTTCAGTAATGTGTTACCCTATCAGTCTCTTATAAGCTCGAAGTCTCTAGACTGGGGTTTGAATGCCAGAACCTTTAGTCAGAACTCAAAGTGTTTCAAGCGAGCCAAGGCTGCCATGACTAATTGGTCTGTTATGAGTATTCGGTCACAGGTTAGGTGCAGCACAGTTCACACTACCCCAACAACCTGTTTGAGTCTCAACCTCTGAGGAAAGTGCTTACTTACAACATTTAAATATTTTTTCACTTCCTCACTCAGACTGTGAGATTAGTGTCAACTTCTATCGAGCTGGTCGGACATCTTGTGGGCATCATGAGTAGCACTCCAGTCTCCTGAGTGAGAAGCTATTGATTTGTGCCACCCCGTGACTTGATGACCAAGGAAGGTGCATTTGTAACCCAGCCAATAGTATGACCCTGCAAATCTTTCCAACACACGCCAATGACAGGTAGAAAGAGCAGGAGAGATTCCTGGTCAGCCACAATGATAGAAAGAAACTGGAACTTTTCCTATGACTAACCATAGCTCCAGATGACAACATGTAAAAGTTTATATCGTTATGGCAACTCTGAATCCCCAAGCCAGACACTGATTAATTAGGGATGATCTTAGATCTACGAGGAATTGGATTTGGGTTATCCGATTTGGATTCTCATTGGCAACATCCATTCCGACAATGTAAACTAGATTGAAACCTGGAGAATAAAGATCAGTCTGACATCACTGTTCCAATATTTTGACATCAACTATATCAAGCCAAAGATCATTACTCCTTTCCCTCACTGCAATAAACACACTTATATAAATCAACATTAGTCAAAACTGATTAAATGGCTATTTGAAGGAATTATTTTTAAAAATTAATTCTTACATTATAGGGACTATAAAATTGACCACTGATGTAATGGGGGACCTATAATTCCAAGCAAATATTTAAATTTCTCACTCCACTTCCAATAAATCGTTATCATTAGTGCTCCCTTAACATCACAGCAAGCAAATAATCTTTAAACATCATTTAGCTTGGAT
Source organism: Chiloscyllium plagiosum (assembly GCF_004010195.1). Classification (NCBI taxonomy): domain Eukaryota; kingdom Metazoa; phylum Chordata; class Chondrichthyes; order Orectolobiformes; family Hemiscylliidae; genus Chiloscyllium; species Chiloscyllium plagiosum. Next base: position 40,710,364 of record NC_057739.1, read on the forward strand.
TATATGATAATGTAGACATTCTCTAATTATTCCCATAAATCTCCAGGTTCATTAACATAAAATGTAAGCGTCCTGTAAATATAAATCATGCTTTATTTTCCAGCTATGTGATTGTGTGCTCTCTGCCATGACTTGTCGTTTAGAAATTGAACAAAGACCAGACTGAAGATTTGAGTATGGTCAAGGAGTGAAAGGCAACAGGTACCGACTGTGCAAAACTACCTGTCCTTTTGGAAGAAGGTTAAGTCAGTCAGCCGAGTGACAGCAAATGATAAAGTCACTTGGTTGAAGCAATGCTGAAAGATAGCGGGCATGTTGAGGAAACTAACCAGACCTTGTCCGTCTTCCACTAACAATAGGAACTGGACTAGGCCATGTCACCTATTTTGCCGATCAATACAATCATGGCTAATCTTCTGCTAGTTTACTGCACTATCCCCATATCTCTCAATTCACTTGAATTTCAAAAGCCTATCAACTTCTTTCTTAAATGTACTCAACAACTTAGCATCTAAGTAAAGAGCTCCAAAGACTCACAGTGTTGAGTGAAGAGAATTCCTCTACTCAACTCATTCCTAAATGGCCATTGTCTTATTCTGAAACTGCAATGCCTAATTATGGACTCCCAGGAATCAAACCCAGGTCCCTGGTGCAGTGAGGCAGCCGTGCTTACCACTGAGCCACTACGCTGCCTACTTCTTGTTGGAAGTTTGCTTGTGTGTCCTGATCACTAGATTGGGAGCTCCAAAAGTCAGTCATCACCTGAAAAAACACATGGGCACTGGGTAACCAAATTTCTAGGCTGTAGTTTCAAGTAAAACAATTTGGCACTCCACACATGGTTATAGAGCAAATGCAGCATGTGGTTTGTCTCTGGTGGCTAAGAAGTACTTGCTAAGAAAATACAGCAAAGGAATTAAAATATTTGCCAGTCATTTCAGCACAAGGTTGTTCCTCAGTAAATATTTTCCAGACATGCCCACATACAGTTGGACTGTTTACAGAGAGAGAGAGAGCAAGAGAGCTTTAGAGGCCTTGTATTCCTCTTTTAAAGGATTATTACATCATTGGACCTTAAACCATTTCAATTACTTTTATCGATTTGGCTTTCAAAGACTCTATTGTGCTGATGAAAAACAATTCTTTTCCAAGAAACAGTAGAATCCCACGATATAGGAGGCCATTCAGTTCTTCATGAATGTGCCAGCACTTTGAAAAATCAATTCAGTAAGTCTCACTCCCATCTCTGTTCCTCTGATATTCTGCAAATAGTGAATTTGAAATGTGCTACAAATGCCCTCCTAAACTGTTGGGAATATAGGTTTCTATCCACCAGCAGTAACCTTGTTAAAAAAAATACAAGTTTTTATCATCTGTTTAAACATGTCAGCCTCTCATGCCTGTACATCAGCCTGAAGCAAATATGGAATTCAACACAACTCTGCATTGAGTCTGTGCCAACTATCTACAAAATAGCGGGCTATCCCCCTGTTGCACCAATGACAATGATTATGTTCCACATGAGTCTCCTTCTACCTCACTTTGTTACTATCTTCTTCAATTACTTACTCCTTCATGTCTTTATGCAATCTTCTCTCAAGTGCATCTATACTACCCAACTGAACTACCCCCAAGTACCACATTCTCCACACTTTCTGGGTAAGGTCTTTTCTCCTGAATTCCCTTTTTTCAGTGATTTTTAGTTATTAGTGGCTATGGTAAATTTATAGTCACCAGTTCTGGTCTTCCCTGAGGTGGAAACATCTTGTCCATATCTATCCTACTAATACAAAAACAGAAATTGATGGAGATACTCAGCAAGCTTGGTAGCATCTGGGAAGAGAAAGCAGAGATAATGTTCTGGGTCCAGTTCTCAAGAAGTGTCACTCGATTTGAAACATTAACTCTGTTTTCTCTCATCGGCCATGCTGCCAGACCTGCTGAGTTTCTCCAGCAATTTCTGCTTCTGTTTTAGATTTCCAGCTTCCACATGTCTTTGTTTTATTTTAGTGCCTACTCCACCAAACATTTGTGTAATGCCATGTCAGGTCAGAGCTTACAAGATGTAAGCCATTCAGCCCATCAAGACTGCTCTCCTGCTCAATGAGATAATGGCTGATTTGATAATCCTCAACCCCATTTTCCCCATAATCCTTGATTGTCTTACTGATTAAAAATCTCTCTCTCTTAGCCTTGAGCATACTTCCCCCAACCCCATACTGCTTTCCCCTTTCTTGAGAAGATCCATCATGTGTGCAAATATCAATTTTCTTTTGTAAGCATGGATGAGAAATGGTTTTCTGTAAGCTGCAGGACATATTGTAGAGTTAGATACCCCCCTCCCCCACCTTTTATGTTTATAAATCTTGCACTGGCCTGGAGCTTGTATTCAAAGGAATAAAGCACAATGTCCAGGAAGTGCATGTGGCTTGATTATTTCTAAATGAAAAACGGACACATTTAAAAAGCATCAAGATAGATGCTGCGTTTTGTGATATACTGCAGTTCCCTGAGCACACAATATGGTACGATCCCATTATGGCCAACATTCATTACAATATTAAAATGGCTTCAGCCCAATAAATTGTGCATCATTAACACAGTGCCATTGATTTTTTTTTCGTGCTGCCAACAACCCAGGCAGCCAGTCTCTCCTCGTCAGTCTATTGGATTGAAATTCATTTCCTATTTAAGGGTCAAAGTCCAAGGCCTTTTTCATCTGAATTTCGTAGAGGCCAGCCCTGATCAATATTTGGAGATGTATTTGAACCTTGGCTGGTGGCACGGATTAAGTGGCCATAAATACAATCAAAAACCAGAGGAATGCTGGTAACAGTGACTGAGGAATGAAAGCTGAGGCAAGAGCGAACTCTGTATTGAAGGGGCTAGCACACGCACATGCAACATACATATGTACACACAACATACATACACATGTGCATGTGCACATACACACAGTTGCACATGCACGCACACATGTCCACACACATGCAGAACATACACACACATGTGTGCACACACATACTCGCACACGCACACACACACACGTAAACACACACACACATACACATAAACATATACACATAAACACGCACATATAAACACACATTTATATACACCCAAATACACACACACATACGCACACACATACACACACATAAACACACACTTATATATACACACACACACACATAAACACACACTTATATATACACACACGCACACACATACACATACACACACACTTATATATACACACATACACACACACACGCACACACATAAATACGCACATATACACACACACACACATACACACACACAAAACGAAGACCTTTGGTTGGGCGTTCCCACCCATGTTGCATCTGCTGAGAAACTCAAGTGCCTCTACAGTTGGGTTTAACATTAATTAATGGTGATGTGGTGAATGTGGGTATTCCTCCACAGGGAACTCTCCTTCAGGCACCAGAATATCTAAATCAGTCACAGTAACATTTTGTTTTAGTGCCACCAATCTGATAAATGGGTTGGTTCCCTTACAATCAGATCATCCCAGGTACTGGAGCTTTTAATGGGTGTTCATTGATTAAAAAGAAAATAAATAAACGATTGCCTTCTATTTATATAATTAGTATTAATTCACATTAAGTGATATAAGTTGTGAACCCTACAGCCCTATTTGTATATTCCAAACAAATCTCTCAAAAGTAATTTGTTCTTTTATTAATTCTCAACATATAGGCATCACTGGCATGATTGTTGTCCATTCCTATTTCCCTTTAAGAAGATGCTGATGAGCCATTCTCTCGGTCTGCTGCAGCTTATGTAGATTATAGCAGGCACCTGATTGGCTCTGTTAGCAATGTCAGAGCCAACCACTTTCCTGTGGGTCTGAAGATACATGTAGGTCAGATCAGGTAAGGATGGCAGATCTCTTTCCCTAAAGGTAGTCAGCATAGTCCTACCAGACAAAGTGTTACTGTCTCGTGAGAGAGACAACTTGTGATGGCTTAGCCCAAGGATCACCATGCCTTGGTTGAGGGGAGAGATTGAGAAGGAACATTGGGTCATGATATCCTCAATTGGTGTTGGAATTGAATCCATGCTGTTAGTATCACTCTGCATTGTAAACCAGTTGGTCAGCCAATTGAACTAACTGACCTCCAGCCTTCCCTAATGTGCATTAGTGAACCAGATGGATTTTTTTTTCAAATAATGATCTGCGAGTTTTGTGATCACCATTGCAAATACTAGCTTTCTATTCCAAAATTATTAAAGTCACTGAACTTCAATCCCATTGTTACATTTGAACTGACATTGCTATATTACCCATCCAGTAACATAGCCACTACACTACTCTTGCCATTCAATAATATCTGTGTTAGCCCATCGTCTCAAATGACAAGGTAAATCCAATTGTAGCAAAGTTCCTCAGGTAATCCAAAAACTGATGATTATTTTGTAGTGATTGGAACCAGAGCCACGTGGATCTCATTGACTATGAGATCATTGATTGGCTTGGTTAACTTGGACCAATCAGGGAGCCCTGGCTGACAGATATAAACAGGAGAGTAGAGCCCCGGTGTCCTTGGAGAAGGAGCACGCGGTGTCCACCAACACCCTGGAGTTGGTCAGGGAGAGGTGGGCGCCGCAGGGAGTGGAGTGCATCATTTCTCCCTCCAACTCTATTTTGATTTAGTCCCTACCCTCCCCTTCACTGTTTTGATCACACAGCACTGCCCTTTGATGTGAAGGGCAGTATTTGTCACTGGCCACCCGGGTGTTTTCCTATCTTCCTGGTGGTGGAATTTGAATAAAGATTCGTGCACTTTGTGTCTTTCACTGTGTCTCACACCTGCACACACACACCATGGGTGCTGGGGAAAAAAATAAGCACTACCGCACTTAGGTGGTAGTGTGGGGGTTAAATTTAAAAAAAAAGTAAACAGGAGATTTACGTTAGGGCCCGGGTGTCCTTAAAGAAAAAAAAAAGAAACAGAAAATAAAGATGAAGAAAAAAAAATAAACAGGAGAGTAGAGCCCGGGTGTCCTTGGAGAAGGAGCACGCGGTGTCCACCAACACCCTGGAGTTGTTCAGGGAGAGGTGGGCGCCGCAGGGAATGGAGTGCATCATTTCTCCCTCCAACTCTATTTTGATTTAGTCCCTACCCTCCCCTTCACTGTTTTGATCACACAGCACTGCCCTTTGATGTGAAGGGCAGTGTTTGTCACTGGCCACCCGGGTGTTTTCCTGTCTTCCTGGTGGTGGAATTTGAATAAAGATTCGTGCACTTTGTGTCTTTCACTGTGTCTCACACCTGCACACACACACCATGGGTGCTGGGGGAAAAATAAGCACTACCACACTTAGGTGGTAGTGTGGGGGTTTAAAAAAAAACCCAGAAGACCCTCCCCTTCACTGTTTAAAAAAAAAATATATAAACAGAGATGATCATACAGCACTGCCCAAAAATGAAAAAAAAATAAACAGGAGAGTGGCCACAGTGGCCTAATGGATAAAGTGGTGGTTCCCTAAACCAGGAATTGTGTCTTCGTGTCACACTTCGGATTTGTTCTATGTTTTAAATGTGTTTTTTTTTACTTTTTGTGAACATTTTCCCCCAAATCAGTGTATGCCTTTCATATTGGACATGCAATCTAAGCATTTGTTCAGTTTTTTGTTACATGTCTCTATAAAGAAGGGCTTCAAGGATATGTTTCTGTTGAATTACTTTATATTGTGTAATGTTGAACTCAGTAAAGTTGCAGTTCTCCTGATTTTGTTTTTATTGAAGGGATTTCCTAAGCCACATGTTGGCTCCTCTCATGCATTAGCTAATAAATTATCTGTTTATTGGAGTACTGAATTATGGAGGTCCATAAGGCTCAATTCCTCGTTGATAATGACTTGGTTGGCTGAGTTGGTCTCAGAAGTGGGAAACACAGCCAGGGTTCATGCTCCTGAAAGCCATACAGTAAATTCTGCAGGAAAGCTTGGTTGGTGAAGATCCAAATAAGGATGGGGATGTGCACAGCTCTGGTGCTTCAATAGTCAACTATCTTTGTTACACAGAATTCCAAGTTCATAGATAGAAAAAAAAGACAGGCGATTCAGATGATCTCCTCAGTCTTAGGACTGGCTTTGAGTTGGTTGGATAGAGTCCATGTCCTATGCACATGTAAATAAAGGGTGACTTAGTGATGGGACACTGGCCTCTGTGAAGTTATTTCACATTTCCCTTGTGTTTCCATGATGACTCTGTCAACCACAGCCCAAATTCCTGGGAAACATTTTTTCTGCAGCCAGTCGAATCTGTTCAGGAGAACAGTGAAGGCAGCGGTAAACATCTCTGATACATGGGTGGTCATTGAGGTTGAGAGAGAATGGAGGTAAATGCAGCAGCTTTGTGCAGTGTGGTTAGATCGCTGAGCTCATCCTACTTTCACGATATGCATCAAGCCCAGTGACAGGATCAAACAGAATATTAAAAAGACTCATTGACTGCTGGCCTTTGTCTCAAAGGAGAGGTGTTTGAAAACCACACACATATTCTCCACTTGACAACAACTTGCACTTCCACGGCACCTCTTACAAAATAACAAGTCCCAAGGGCTTTCAAAGGAGCATTATTCGTTCATACTAAGCCAGTAAGGAAATATTAGGCCAAGAGCTTTGTCAAGGAGGTAGGTGTTAGGAAAGCCTTTAAAGGAGGAGAAAGAGGTACACAGGAAAAGAATTCCAGTACTCAGAACCCAGTTAGCTGATGGTGGAGTAATAAAAATCGGGAATGGCAAGAAGCCAGAAGTGGTGGATACCACAAATGCTGATAAGCTTGGAGGAGAGGGATGTGCAGGCTATGTGGATTAGCCATTGGAAATGCAGGGTTACAGCCGGTGGGGTGGGGGGTTGGGTCTGGGTGGAATCTCTTCGGAATGTCAGTGTGGACTTGATGGGCCGAAGGGCCTGCTTCCACATTGATACTATGATTTTATGTGAGAAAGAGAGAGTGACAAAGAGAGAGAGGGTGGCGAGGCAATGATGAGATTTGAAAGGTGGATGAGTGTTCCTCACAAATATATAATCTCAAAACAAATGTGGAATGAATTCTATCACTTGCAGAGGGAAGGGGATGAGTGTAACAGTAGGACTCGTCTTGAATTAAGGATGATCAGCTGAACTCCATCCATGTAAACATTTTTCTTATTTGCGTATAATTGGCAACATTACCATGTCAGGAGCAGAATCAAGGTCAAATCTTTCCACCAGACATGACTTTTTACATTTTAGATAACCACTGTTATTAATAAAGACACAATAAATGAATAAAAAGCTGATAATATGCAATAAATTCAGATTTATTCTGAAGTTTTTTGGGCATCACTGGCTGGCCAGCATTTATTGCCTGCCCCTTGAGAAGGTGGTGGTGAGGTGCCTTCTTGAAGCTTACATAGATAATTTGGAGTTGGAGACCATGTGTAGTGTGTCAACATTTGCAGATCACACTAAAATGAATGGTAGAGCAAAGTGTGCAGAGGACTGTGAAATTGCTTAGAGGAACATAGATAGTTTAAGTGGGCAAAAGTCTGGCAGATGGAGTACAATGTTAATATATGTGAAGTCATCCATTTTGGTTGGACTAACAGTAAAAAGGATTATTATTTAAATGGTAAAAAACTGCAGCATGCTGCTGTGCAGAGGGACCTGGGTGTCCTTGTGCATGAATCACAGAAGGTTGGTTTGCAGGTGAAGCAGGTAATTGGGAAAGCAAATGGAATGTTGTCCTTCATTACTAAAGGGATTGAGTTTAAAAGGCGGGAGGTTATGTTGCAGCTGGATAGGGTGTCGGTAAGGCCATATCTGGAATGCTGCATATAGTTTTGATCTCCTGACATGAGAGAGGGTACTGGAGGGTGTGCAGAGGAGGTTCACTAGGAATTGAGGGAGTTGGCTTATGAGGAGAGACTGAGCAGGCTGGGATTATATTCATTGGAATTTAGAAGAATGAAGGGGGATCTTACTGAAACATATAAAATTATGAAGGGAATAGATAGGATAGAATTAGAGAGAATGTTTCCACTAGCAGGTGAAACTAGAATAAGAAGGCAAAGCCTCAAAACTAGGGGGAGCAGGTTCAGGACTGAATTGAGAAGGAACTTCTTCATCCAGAAGGTTGTGAATCTATGGAATTCCCTGCCCAGTGAAGTGGTTGAGGCTTCCTCATTCAACGTTTTTAAAGCTAAGGTAATTTTTTGAACAGTAAAGAAATTAAAGGTTATTGCGAGAGGGTGAGTAAATGGAGCTGAGGCTAGGAAAAGATCAACCATGATCTTATTGAATGGCGGAGCAGGCTCGAGGGGACAGATGGCCTATTCCTGCTCCTAGTTCTTAATTTCTTCTGTTCCTATGTTCTAACCACTGCAGTCTATATGCTATTGGTTGACCCACGATGCCCTTAGGGAGGGAATTTTAGGATTTAGATCCAGTGACACTGCAGGAATAATGATATATTTCCAAGTAGGGTTGGGGAGTGACTTGGTGGGGAATTTATAGATGATGGTGTTCCCATGTACCAGTTAATCTTGTCTTTCTAGAAGGAAGTGGTTGTGGGTCTGGAAGGTGTTGTCTAAGGATCTTTGCTGAATTTCTGCAGTGCATCTTGTAGATAGTACATGCTGCTGCTGAGTGTCAGTGGTGGAGGGAGTGGATGTTTGTGGATGTGGTGTCAATCAAGTGGCCTGCTTTGTCCTGAATCATGTCAAGCTTCTTAAGTGTTTTTGGAGCTGCATATCACCCACAAATATTGAGGGACAGATCCTGTCTACCAAGGAAACCTACTATTCATTGCATATTAATTGCATTTAATTATATTGGGCATTAACTAGAGATTATTGAGCTCCCATAAATGAACAAATGCTGAAACTTTGGTGTTGGGCTGGAAGGTTGGACTCAAACTCTGAACTTCTGGTCCAGAGACAGGACTACAACCACTGTGCCACAGGAACCCTGACTAGAAGTTGTATGCTTGTAATCTGTTTCTCTATAAATACATACGTGCATGTGAAAAGACTGGCTCCAGTTGTAGCCTTCAGCAATTTGCTTACAGGAATAGGACACCTGTCTTTTCCTCACTGCCACACAGCTCTTGCTGTTACTACCTCACTATCTTCCTAATATCAAATGTTGGGTGAATCTAAAAGCATCAAATGAGAAGCATTTGGAATATTGCAAGCAGTTTTGGGCCCTGTATCTAAAGAAAGGCATGCTGGCCTTGGAGGCACTCAGAGGAGGTTCACAAAACTGATCTTAGGGAAGAAAGGTTGTCATATGAGGAGTGAGTGAGGACTCTGGGTCTGTACTCAATAGCGTCTAGAAGGATGAGAGTCAATCTTATTGAAATTTACAGAAAACAGAGAGACCTGGATAGGGTGGATGCGGAGAAGATGTTTCCATTATTAGGAGAGATTGGGTCCCAAGAGCACAGCCTCAGAGTAAAGGATCGACCCTTTAGAATTGAGATGAGGAGGAATTTCTTCAAGCAGAATCGTGGAACTCGTTGCCGCAGAACGCTGTGGAGGTCAAGTCATTGAGTGTCTTCAAGGCAGAGATAGATTCATTAGTAAGGGGATCAAATGTTATAAGAAGGAAGTGGGACAATGGAGTTGAGAAACATATCAGCCATGATCGAATAGCAGAGCAGACCCAATGGGTTGAAAAACCTAATTCTGCTCCTATATCTATGGTCATCCTCCTCAACAGAATAGACATTAGAACTTATTGTAACAACAACTCATTTTCAGGCAGCATCTTTAGCAGTGACAATTTCAAGACTCTTGATAGGAGTGACCATCAAAGAAAGGTTGACACTGAGCCACATAAGGACAGATGACAAAAAGCTTGGTCACAGAGGTAGGTTTATAGGAAGTGCTTAAAGAAGAGAAAAAGATGAAGAGTTGCCATAGCAGCTGAAGACATGGCGTGGCAATGATGGAACAAGCAAAATTAGGGATGTGCAAAAGATCAATTCTGGAAATATACACATACTACTGTAAAGTACTTTGAGATATCCTACAGTTAGGAAGTATTCTATAGGCAGTCCCCAGATTACAAACAGATTTCATTCCAGAGTAAACTGACTTGTACACAGGTTGGAACACAGTACAGTTCAGTACAAAATATTTGTTAAGTATGAATGAATGATCATATGCTCAATCCTTAAAATTAATAATAATATAATTAAATACAATGTTCATTAAGTTGGATATTTCTAAGTCAGGAACTGCTCATACACTTATGCAATATTTTCTTATTTCTTGCACAGATATATGACAAATTATATACATAAAAACACACATACATGGTACATGCAGGTGAGAAAATGTTACTAATAGGTATTTTTAATCAATTTGCTCAGACATGTCAAACACAAAAGGAGAACAGGTAGGACTTAAACCCAGACACTGTGTTACTTTTATAATTCTAACTGAACTGTGAATGCAATTTTTTTTAAAAATCAGGTATCTTGTACTAACTATTAATTGTTGATGACGAAACAAAGTGCTTGGAAATCCATGATCGGCGTAGGGACTGAATTTCTGATCTGAGACACGCCATCAGTGGCAGAATAAAGTTATGTCCTGTGTTCTTCAAGACCAAGGTCATGGTAGAGTAATAAAAGCAGAAAATGTTGCAAATACTCAGCAGGTCAGACAGCATCTGGCCGTATAATATATGCATGCTATTATGTTATTAGGCAGATGAATAATATGTATGAGAAATGAACCCTGAACTTTGCTCTCTCACCCTTACAGAGATGCACTTTTGGCCCAGACTAATCTCTCCAGGTTGAAGCAGTAATTCCATTAGTTTATGAAAAGCATCTGCACATATTCAATGACCTTCGATGCAATTTCCTTATGGAGATAGGCAAAGGAATATTAAAATTTTAGGCTTCCAAGGCATGTAAATTAATGCTATATGTATGACACACTCAAACCCTTTTCAATAATTGTGGATAAGGAACTTGAAGGGAAAGTTCAAATGTCAAAGTACAAAATAAGCAGCAAAGACCATTTGTTTTTAAAATTAATTGCTACAGGCATGTATCATACCACCGAACTTAAACAGGCTGCAGTCGTGATGCTTAAAGAAAGATTTTGAGCTTGAATATAATTTGTTTCAATTTAATATTTCTCCCCTCAACAAATGCTGAATGAAATATAACTGAACAAATTTTTGTACAGCATTTGCAAAGGAATGCTTTGTTTTAACAGTAGCTGTAATACCATTTATAGTACTTTTGTCTTTGAGTCACAAGGCTCTCAATTCAAACCTACCTCACGCTTTGAAAACAAAGTGAAGGTTAACACTCCAGTGAAGTATTGAAGGAATAAACCAAGTTAAACTGAGGTCCCAGCAGGTTGGTGCAAAATATACCGTCATATTGGTTCAAAGAAGACAAGGGAGCTATTGATCCAATATATTTTATTAAAACATCCATCAACATCACAAAAACGGATTACCTGGTCATTATTGCGTTGCTGTTTATGTTGAGGAGAAGCTGAGTAGTTTGAGCCTGTACTCATTGGAATGTAGAAGAATGTGAAGTGACCTTATTGAAACATAAAGGATTAGAGTACATACAAAAACATACAAGGGGGAGGTGATGGTATTATCACTAGATCTGTTAATCCAGAGGACTGCGTAATATTCGGGGGACCCAGATTTGAATCCCATCATGGCATGTGGTGGAATTTGAATTCGATTTTTTTTTAAATCTGGAATTAAGAGTCTGATAATGACAATGAATCCATTGTCAATGTTGGGGAAAGCATCTGATTCGCAAATTCCCTTCAGGGAAGTAAATCACCTGTCCAGTCTGGTCTACATGTGACTCCAGATCCACATTCATATGGTTGATTCTTAATTGCCCTCTGGGCAATTAGGGATGGGCAGTAAATAATCAGTGACACTCACATCCCATGAATGAATACAGGCTGCAGTGGTGTCATTTCCCTCCACTTTGGTTACAATAGGGATAAGCACTGGGATTAACTTCCACAGGGCAATATTTGGCCTGAACTTAGCTTAAAACTGTTATCAATGAGAGTGTCTCTCTAATCTTTGTCAGTGCCAAGAAAACAGATCACAGTTAAAATTCCCCAAGATTCAAACTGTGACAAGTTACAGTAACTAAGCTAACAGACTGAAGAGATGTCTGTGAGCAACCTAAAAATTTCTTATGGAAACCTTAGGATTCAGTTGCTACTTTCTAGCTTATACAAATTCAAATCAGTGATCTCCAGATCAGCTCTGAATGCTAGATTATTGCCCAAAGAAACAGAAAAAACAAAGTTTTCTCAATTAGTACCAAGTCCTTTTTGAAATAAACAATGGTAATTGAAAGACAGAAATAACCAGCATCTTGGCTCTGTGGTCTAGTCAGCTGACTGAAGAGTTGCATGGACAGGGTTAGAGCTACAAGTACAATAGAATGTTGAGAAAGTGAGGACTGCAGATGCTGGAGACCAGAGTTGAAAAGTGTGGTGCTGGAAAAGTGCAGCAGGCCAGGCAGCATCCGAGGAGCAGGAGAATCGACATTTTGGGCATAAGCCCTTCTTCAGGAATGAAGCTGGTGTGCCAAGCGGGCTGAGATAAAAGGTGGGGGAGAATTTGGGGAAGGGGTGCTGGGAATATGATAGGTGGAAGGAGGTGAGGGTGATAGGCCGGAGAGGACGTGGGGGTGGGGGCGGAGAGGTCGGGAAGAAGATTGCAGGTCAAGAGGAC
>NC_057739.1:40723658-40740601 GCF_004010195.1 Chiloscyllium plagiosum
TTTTATCTCAGCCCGCTTGGCACACCAGCCTCATTCCTGAAAAAGGGCTTATGCCCGAAATGTCGATTCTCCTGCTCCAATAGAATGTTGAAACAGCATTGACCTTCCAGATCTTAGAATAAAATCCTTACAGTGCAGAGAGAGGCCATTTGGCCCATTGAGTCTGCACTAAGCCTCCAAAGAGCACCCCACACAGACCCAGACCCCACCCAAGGCAATTCCTAAGGCTAATCCATCTAGCCTGCGCACCCCTGGACACTATGGGCAATTTAGCGTGGCCAATACACCTAACCTGCACTTCTTTGGACTGTGGAAGGAAGCTGGATCATGGAGTGGAAACCCACACAGACATGTGGAGAATATCAGACTGTCACTCAGGCTAGAAATGAATCTGGATCCCTGACTGCTGTGAGGTAACAGTGATAGTCATTGTGCCACCATGCAGGCAGCAGATGCTACAATTGTTATTCTATTCTTTTGATACAGCTCATTAACCCCTTTGCGTTTAAACAGACCATACCCTAACCCCTGGCTACTTACTGACTTACCCAGAACTGAACATGCCCAGATGAGGAGCAGTTCGGGTTATGCCCCTAGCTCCAGTCTGCTATTGGCAAGACAAATGCTAGAGTTAGATTTGGCGAGTGGATAGGCACAAAATATCATTTAGAAGGCTGATCCAACATTGACCTTATCTCAAGGGAGTTGAAGTAAAAAAAGATAGAAATTGTGTTATGGTTACATAAAACTTTGGCTGTCGGTCTGACTGCATTCATTTTAGATATTGCACCTCACTAGGATAGATATGTTAAAACAACCTCTTGTAACACACCTTAAAGCAGGTGGGACTTCAGCCCAAGCCTCTTGGCTCAGAGGTAGCGACACTACCACTGTACCACAAAGGTCCTCACATCAGTTGGACATGTTAGCCATGGAGAGGCTGCTGTGCAGATTTACCAGAACAATGCCAGGGCTATAAGGATTACACTATGAGAACAGAGTTGAAAATCACACAACACCAGGTTATAGTCCAACAGGTTTAATTGGAAGCACACTAGCTTTCGGAGCGACGCTCCTTCATCAGGTGATTGTGGAGGGCTCGATCGTAACACAGAATTTATAGCAAAAATTTGCAGTGTGATGTAACTGAAATTACACATTGAAAAATTGATTGTCTGTTAAGCCTTTCAACTGTTAGAATACAGTGATAGTTTCACTTCTTTCATGTGTAAATCACAAAACCCTTTTTTTTAAAGTTGCATTCTCGGGTTAGCTGTTAACAATGGTGATAGCTAGCCAATATGTCAGAGTGACAGCCCTTGACATCAAGGCTGCATTGTAGAGTCAGGAGGTCAAGCAAAACTGGAGTCAATGGGAATCAGTGGAAAAACCTCCATTTGTTGGAGTTATACCTAGCACAAAGATTGATGGCTGTGTTGTTGAAAGTCGGTCACTTCAGCTTCAGGAAATCATTGCATGTGTTCCTCATGTTGGTATCTGAGCCCCAGCCATCTGCAGCTGCATTACCAAGACACTGCCTCCATCCTTAGGTCAGACTTGGGGACATTTTCTGATGATTGCACATGCTCAGCACCATTCAGGAATCTTCAAATACCAAAGGAATCCATGTCAAAATACAATAAGGCTGGGATAATTTCCAGACTTAGGCTAACAAGTGGCAAGAAACATTTGTACCACACTTTCTGGATAGTGCCAAGTAATGAGTCTCTCCAGCAAGAGAGAATCTATCCATCACTACTTGACTTTCAGTGACATTACCATCACTGAATCTGCCACTATCAACGTCTTGGGTGCTAAACTTAAAACAGAAACAGAGTCATACAAATACAATGCCTACAAGAGTAGGTCAGAGGCTAAGAATCCTGCAGCGAGTAACACACCCCCTGACTTCCCAAACCCTTTCTATCATCTACAAGGCACAAGTCAGGAGTGTGATGGAATACTCCCCACTTCCCTGGATGAGTGCAGTTCCAACTACACTCCAGGACACAGCATCCCATTTGATCAGCATAACATTTACAAATATTCAAACCCTTCACTGCCAGCATACATTGGTATAGTCTTCTACAAGGAGCACTGTAGAAATTCACCAAGTCCCCTTAGGCACCACCTTTCAAACCCATGTCCTCTACTATCTAGGATGACAAGGGCAGCAGATACATGGGAACACCATCCTCCAAGCCACTCAGCATGCTGACTTGGAAATGTATCACCATCCCTTCCGTGCCATTGGGTCCAAATCCTAGAAGTCCCTCCCTAACAGCATGATGGGCATAACTACACCAAATGAAATGAAGGCAGCTCATTATCGCCTTCTCGAAGGCAATTAGGAATGGGCAATAAATACTGGCCCAGCCAGTGAAGCCCACATAAATAAATATCGTAAACAAGAATCAAAAACAGAAATTGCTGGAAAAGCTCAGCAGGCCTGGCTGTATCTGTGAAGAGAAATCAGAGTTAACATTTCAGGTCGGGTGACCCTTCCTCAGAACGCAATATATAAATAAATATCTTGCAGTGTTCAGGGAGTGACAGCAAAATTCTATAGCATCCTGTCCATAAATTAAGAAACAATTTGTTGTCCGTGGGATCTTGCTGTAGAAAGTTGAGTTGCTGCACTTCTTAAGCCGCAGCAGTGAACAAACATTAAAGATTGATGCACAGCTCCTGAAAAAAATCCAGAAGGTGTGAAACATTCTATATGAATAGAAACTCGAGAAAGAAGGAGGCCATTTCGTCCAGGGTGGCTCCCTGAAAGAGCTGGCTTTGAAAATGAATGAATAATGAATGAATGAACAATTTTATTGTCCCATGTATTTGGAAA
The DNA here is from genome assembly GCF_004010195.1 of Chiloscyllium plagiosum. NCBI lineage: Eukaryota > Metazoa > Chordata > Chondrichthyes > Orectolobiformes > Hemiscylliidae > Chiloscyllium > Chiloscyllium plagiosum. The sequence continues at coordinate 40,726,504 of NC_057739.1, forward strand.
AGGACGGTGAAAAATGTTTTGTCACCACAATCTGGCACCATTTTGAATTACAAAATGAATAAAAAGAAATTACTTCATAGAGATTCATTTACTTTTCAATTGACAGAAATATATAAAGGCAGAAAAATAAGAAATAATGTCTTTCTTGTCAATCACAGCTCCAGGTTTTCTTAAGGTCTCCGAGGGTTTCTGTAAGGTATCCAGTCCCTGGGCCACCATGAGTCTTCGTTCCCTGTGCAGCCGCCTTGCCAACATCACCAGGAGTCCTGGCTCTGGGCCTACCACAACCATGGGCCACTGCTGCCTCACTGCATTTGCTCTGCGGTTTATTTCAGCCTGCTCCGCAAGTTCTTCAGTTCTGAAGGAAAGTCACAGCGGACTCGAAACACTGACTTTGTTTTCTCTCCTCACAGATGCTGCCAGACCCGCTGAGTTTCTCCAGCTTTCTGTTGTGTTTGTTTCAGATTTGCAGTATTTTGCTTTTAGGGTGTAATCCAGACTGTCCTACTGTTGCTGTGCAAAGTCCATTCTTATCCCTAGAGATAAAAAGTGAAAACAAAATACAAGCCCTGAATGGCCAGTTTCCAGGGATCAGGAAAGGGATAGATCACAGCACAAAACCCTGTTGTCATGGTTCCCTACCCTCAGCAGCTTAGATAATTTGTAACTGTGCAAGCGTGCAAGATTACAAACAGAAATAATTTTCATTTAAATCTGTAAACCACTTATAAAAGAATAACTTTGCTGTAATGCACAGGTAGTTGGGCCCTGGGACAAATCGCAGCCTTTGGCTTTGAGATTAGATTCCTACCATTGTACAATCTAAAATCAATCCAGCATGCTAGCTCCTGAGTTCAAACTGTACTTTTAATGAGAGCAGGCAAAAAGTCTAAAGCGATGCTGATTGTTTAGTGAGGTCACTGTCATCGGGGGTAGTTTAGCAAGTGCATTATTGAAATATAAAAAGAGATGCTTTTCAAAGATAAACCAGCAGGCATCATACTAAATGCGTGTAAATACTTATTAAACTGACAAACCAAATATAAAGGCCTTGTAGGATTCGATATTTGGGTCAGCGTGATTATTCTAATCCTCTCATGTCTTAGTAACAAGTGGCCTTTCTTTCCTTTCCCCAAAACAGGAGCCTTTAGCTTGACATGGTTTAGCAGAGTTTAATCGTTTAATTATTTGGATGGTGTAGTGTATTCTCCAAACTATATCCCACCCCAACCCCAACACCAAAGAAAATCCAATCCAAGCACAACAGAAGGAATTGTTCCCTGTTCAATGCACTGAATTCTTATCAATGTGAAGTTAGTATTTGTAATGCTGCTAGGAGCAACTTGCATTTGTATAGCACCTTTAACATTGCATATCCTATTAAGATTCTTCACAAAGCGATTATCAATCAAATTTTGACACCTGGATATCAGTATAGGTGACCAAAGGTGCAATCAGAGGATGTGATCATGGACCTGTTTTGTAGAAGATAAGAGTAATAGGGAAATGGAGGTGATTGGTGATGGAACTCCAGAGCTTCAGGGCTAACCAGATCAGGATTGGGTAATGATCACCTCCAACAAAAGAGAACCTAACCATCTCATCTTAATATTCAACAGCATTACCATCACTGAACTGTCCAGCACTAATTTCCTGGAGGTTACCATTGATCAAAAACTATACCACTCATATAAATATTGTAACTGCAAGATCAGGTCAGAGGCTAGGAATTCTACAGCAAGTAACTCACCTCTCGACTCACAAAGCCTGTCCACCATATTCAAGGCACAAATCAGAAGTATGATAGAATACTCTGCACCTATCTGGCTGACGTCACCTTCAACAACACTCAGGAAGCTCTTCACCATGCACCTTCAACAACACTCAGGAAGCTCTTCACCATGTAGGCAGAAATATTCTGATATTCCATCCTTTGCAACATTTCACCTTATACATTCATTCCATCGCCACTTGCAAGTTTTTATCTGAGTCACACACCTTTCTTCATTGGCATTGGCATAGAACTCTCTCCCTAATGGTATTGTAATTGACTGTACACTGCACACGCAGCAGTGATTCAAGAAAGCTTGTCTCTGCCACAGAGGGCAGTTAGGAATGAGCAATCCCCCTTTTAGCTCCGTCTGCTTCCAGGCACCAACTGCCTTTGTTTGTCTAGATGGTAGAGGCTGTGGGTTTAGATGGTGCTGTTCAAGGAGTCATGGTGAGTTGCTGCATTTCATAGAGTCATAGACTCATACAGCACAGAAACATGGTTCAACCAGTCCTTTCTGAATATAATCCCAAACTAAACTAGTCCCACCTGTCTGCTCCTGGCCCATATCCTTCCATACATTCTAATTCATGTTCTTATCAAAATGTCTTTTACAAGTTGTAATTGTACCCATATCTGGTAAAAGAAACACACTGATGCTACTATTCACTGGTGGTGGAAGGAATGAGTGTTCAAAATGGTTTACTCTAACATGTATGCAACATGTTGGGCGGCATGGTGGCACAGTGGTTAGCACTGCTGCCTCACAGCGCCAGAGACCTGGGTTCAATTCCTGCCTCAGGCAACTGACTGTGTGGAGTTTGCACGTTCTCCCCGTGTCTGCGTGGGTTTCCTCTGGGTGCTCCGGTTTCCTCCCACAGTCCAAAGATGTGCAGGTCAGGTGAATTGGCCATGCTAAATTGCCCGTAGTGTTAGTTAAGGGGTAAATGTAGGGGTATGGGTGGGTTGCGCTTCGGCGGGGCGGTGTGAACTTGTTGGGCCGAAGGGCCTGTTTCCACACTGTAAGTAATCTAATCTAATGTGGAACTAGGTAAGAATTCATATCCTAATGTTTAATACCATCCAATTTGTCTTCATGTTTTAATCACTAATTGATCTGAAAATTGATTTTATTGAAAAGTAATACAATCAGTTAAAGATTTAAATGAAAAAGAGAATTGCTTGGACACAACATATGTATTAAAAGATAAAATGATAATGTTAAGTTATATACAGGAGCACAAAGAGTATTTGTTTTTACAAAATTACATTGTAATTACATTCATAACAATACATTACAAAATATTTCAACTTCAATAACACAATATTTGAAAGAAAGTTCAACTTGTCACCCAACTGCACGTTCCATTCAATACAATTATCACAGCATTAATATTTGCAAAATACATCCTATGTCAGGTGTACAGCCCAAGGAAAAATAATTTCAAATTGGCAATTACAGAAAATGCAATAAATTTGATATTTTTCTGCACACCATTGTTCACCCTGAGGTGCCTCAATACCCTATTCAATACTCTGCATTTACAATGTACATGTTTTGTAAGACACATAGCTCAAGAGCAGTTTTCAGCTCCTCAGCATCGATTTCTGAAACATCTCTTCAGTGGCTGCTCCAAGTTTTGGTGCATTCTTCAGCGTGTAGTCCTGGACCATTGGAATGTGCCAGCCTATAACAGTCCCTCAGAACAACTCTTTGCACTGCAAGTTTCAGGCAGACCAAAGAGCACCTTCCACCGAATTGCTGGTCCTCGAGCTGCGGTGACATTTATCTCAGAATGCGTCACTGGGAATAGCTGGAAAATGCAATTGCTCATAATAAACCTCAAGAAAGTATCTGCATCTCTCTTCAGAGATTCTTTGCAAAGCTACTTTCCAGAAGGTGGTGTGCAATAGTCTATGCATTATCTCACCAATGTGAGAGGAATGTGGAAAGGGTGAATCTCTGGACAGAGGAAGGTAAGATCTACAGAAAGACACTTTTTCACTATCAGAATGGTGCTGGAAAAGCACAGCAGGGCAGGCAGCATCCGAGGAGCAGGAAAATCGACGTTTTGGGCAAAAGTCCTTCTTCAGGAATTCCTGATGAAGGGCTTTTGCCCAAAACATCAATTTACTTGCTCCTTGGATGCTGCCTGCCCTGCTGTGCTTTTCCAGCACCACTCTGATCTAAACTCTGGTTTCCAGCATCTGCAATCCTCACTTTTGCCTACTTTCTCACGATCAGTCAAGTTACATCTTGGTGCTTGTTTGAAAGTTCTGGCGCTGAGGCATTGTGACAAATGACATTGACAGAACAGACAGGGATCCATTGGACAGGATCTACCGTTCTGTTGGGCCTTAGAGGAACTTACATACTGGATCCTACCTGACAAATTTGTGCTCAAATGCTTTTTGCACAAGGAAACAGATGGAACGCATATTGTAGTATTCCAATGTAATGTGGCCAGACTCATCTTTAGAGTGTCAAAGAATCATAGAGGTGTACAGCACAGAAACAGACCCATCGGTTCAAACTGTCCATGCTGACCAGATATCCCAACCTCAACTAGTCCCATTTGCCAGCCTTTGGCCCATATCCCTCTAATCCCTTCCTATTCATACACCCATCCAGATGCCTTTTAAATGTTGCAATTGTACCAGCCTCCACCACTTCCTCTGGCAGCTCATTCCATATGCGCACCACCCTCTGCATGAATATGTTGCCCCTTAGGTCTCTTTTATATCTTTTCCCTCTCACCCTAAACCTATGCCCTCCATTTCTGGACTCCCACACCCCAGGGAAACGACTTTGTCTATTTATCCATGTAGATCACGTCCACCGCTCTACCATCATCAATCCTCTTTGTTACTTTTTCAAAAAAACTCAAGAAATTTTGTGAGACATGATTTCCCACGCACAAAGCCATGCTGAATCCCTAATCAGTCCTTACTGCATAAATATGCGTAAATCCTGTCCCTCAGGATTCCCTCCAACAACTTGCCCACCACCAATATCAGGCTCATCGATCTATAGTTCCCTGGCTCGTCCTTACCACCTTTCTTAAATAGTGGTACCACATTAGCCAACTCCAGTCTTCTGGTACCTTGCCTGTGACTATCGATGATACAAATATCTCAGCAAGAGACCCAGCAATCACTTGCCTAGCTTCCCACAGAGTTCTTGGATACACCTGATCAGGTCTTGGGGATTTATCCACCTTTATGCATTTCAAGACATCCAGCACTTCCTCCTCTGCAACATGGACATTTTTCAAGATGTCACCATCTATTTCTCCACGTTCTATATCTTTTTTAACACCAGAGATAGGTACAACCTTAGCATCTAATGCTACTTGCTGTTGTATACTGAGTGTCGACACACAATTTGTGTAGTTATGAAATGTTGGTCCTCTTGCTCCTCTCTTATCTGGAATGTGGAAAGGGTGAATCTCTGGGCAGAGGAAGGTAAGATCTTACAGGAAGACACTTTCCCAGTATCAATCAAGTTACATCTTGGTGCTTGCTTGAAAGTTATCTGAAGGTTTGTACCCCTGCGATCATGGTGTGCCTGTAACCACCAGATAAAGTGGGAGATGGCTTTTGTATTGCCACAGCACAGGAATGGGGAATGAGCCTGACCTGTGCCATATGCTTCATCATAAAGGTTGTCGATAACCTGTGGCAGATTAACACTCAGTAAACCTCAATGATGATGGTGAATCATTAATCCTGCAGTATGAACATCATCGAGCATCGGGAATGTGGGGCCCAAAATCAGTGATCACAGTGAATAGCAGTCCCTCTCAAAGTGAAAGCAATCCAGAAAAAACTAGACATGCATTAAATAAAAACACACACTGAGATGATTTTAAGGACTCAATCCAGATCCAGTCTGAAGGTTTGCTTTTGTGGTTTATTTGAACTCGTCAATGCCTTTAACACTCACCTAGTACCTATTTGATTCCCTGTACTTATCATGCATGTATCGCACAAACACATAAAGCTCCTGGAAAAGTAATCATTTGTTAATGCACTATTCAACCCACAAGTGCAGAGGATTAAGAGATATTCCATGAACTGCAAATCTCCAGAATGTGTTGGCCAATTTACTGTGTTACACCATTGCCTGCATAAAAGTTTCATCTCACCTTTAGCTCTTTCATAATTTTTATGGCCTTGCTGGATTTGCAAATGGATCCTTTATTCAACTTCCTGCAGAAAGTTAGGCCACGTAACTAATTGTGCAAGCACCCTTTTACCGATATGATCACTGTAGTGCAGTGCCAATCAGTTACCCAGGAACAGAAAGGGAACAATTTAAATTGTAAAGCCTCACTCCTACAATTAGTACATTGATGAGGATATTAAAAATGTAAAATTTTATGAAAACTCATTCTTCCTTACATTTTTTCACCCTCTAAATCCAAACTTTTCTCTGTTTATTTCTCTTTCCGTAACTTTTTAAACTGTATCTTTCTACCTTGTTTCTTGATCTATTTCTTGGTTTTAAATATGATGGTGAAGAAGAGATTGCTGTTCTCATCGTTGATGCCTTGTTGCCTCTTTTTACATCACCAGTTTACACTTGCAACTTTTTCGAAGAATGCAGGAATATAGCCTGCTCTTTCAGAGATGCTCGAATTCAACACAAGCCATCCAACCTCTGCCTTACCATATAGGTACCACAGAAACATCAATGGCAATCTTTTTTTATTTGGGCATGTGGTGTGAGTGATGCTGGCAAGTCCAGCCTATTCATAGCTGCTTTTGAGTTGAGAAAAGCACTTCCTGATGAAGGGTATTTGCCCGAAACGTTGATTCTCCTGCTCCTCAGATGCTGCCTGACCTGCTGCGCTTTTCCAGCACCACACTCTGGACTCTAATCTCCAGCATCTGCAGTCCTCACTTTCGCATAACTGTTTTTGGACTGAGTTGGCAGCTCAGGCCATTTCAGAGAGCAGTTAAGGGCCAACCACATTGCTGTGGGTCTGGAGTCACATGCAGGCCAGACTAGGTAAGAATTGCAGATTTCCTTCCCTAAAGGACATTAGTGAACCAGATGGGTTTTATAATGATTGATGAGATATTCATCAGGCTGAGTCTGATGTCTCTTGACTAAGTGATAAGGTACGTTCCACTTTCTGAAGAGATCTCCACTGTGAGACCCTGTAATATTTTTTACCCTATATAAACTGATGAAAATATTAGGGGAGTGCACTCAGCCCTTCTACCTTGTTCTGCCATTCAATAAGATTGTGGTTGTTCAACTCTACATGCCTGCACATCTCCAATAATATTTCATCCCCTGGTAATCAAGAAGCTACCTCTGCCTTCAAAATATTTAAAGATTCTGCATTCAGAGACTTTTGAGGAAGTATCTTACCAAATTCGCCTCATCATCTACCCGCCCTGTCCTTAAGGCATCTCTCTTGTCCAATTTAATCTGCATCTAATCACGTGCCATTCCAAAATAATATGCCACTTTGCTGACAAATGAAAAGCTTTCCTGTTGGCCTCGCCATAGTTAAAGGGCTGCCATGGACCCGGACAAGCACTGGCATTCTGAAGCTGCTCTGCTCAGTCAAGGACATTTTCTGAAGGTGTCTCAGAAGGGGCCGAGGCACCGTGATTCTCTGACAGGGACGTATTTGTGCCCTGGTCAAGGGTGTGGTGCAAAGGAGGAGTGTCATCATCCCGAAGAACCAATGGAGGAGACCATGCACCAGACCCTGGTAGCTTGGTCCAAGATTGTCACCCAGGTCAGTGTCATCTCCAGATCCAGAGGAATGGCCAGCAGTGGGGCTGCAGGAAGGTCAATGACCTTGTCCACTCCACTAGGCTAAGTGCGACATATTTCTCTCTGTTACCTTGCACTCACCATTTTCCATTTCTAGCACAATGGAAGTGACACTGATCACTCTTTGTGCAGTGGCTGCCAGACTCCAACTCTACGTGTTGGTGGCACCCTGTGTAGCCAGACATAGTCCTCCTACTAATCCTTCCTGTAATCCCCAACAAGGCAGACTGTCTGGTTGCATGACTGTGCTAATTGGAATGGCAAGGCAAGGCAGAGATGATATGACCATCCCAGTTGGTGCTAAGTGAATGAATGCCAGAAGAGCAAGGACTCAGCCTGATCCAATCTGTGAACTGGGTACCTGTCCATACAACATCCTTTAAATGCCAGCTGTTGGTGTGCTCTACAGCGTCAATCTCTGCTTCCCAAGCCACCTGCATGTGAATTGGGGAAGAGGCAGAATGGCATTACGGGATTGGGATGTATCAGATACCAACGTGTGTAGACTTTGGGAGTTGCAGGGAGATGACTGTGGCTGGTGGATCATGCCCTGAAATGGCTCAGTTGTCAGTACTGCTGCCTCACAATGCCAGGGACACAGGTTCAATTCTAGCCTTGTGCGACTGCCTGTGTGGAGTTACGCATTCTCCCCGTGTCTGTGTGGGTTTCCTCCGGGTGCTCTGGTTTCCTCCCACAGTCCAAAGATGTGCACGTTAGCGTGGATTGGCCATGCTAAATTGTGTTCAGGGATGTGTAGGTTAGGTGGATTAGAAATGAGAAATGCAGGATTACAGGGATATGGTGGGGAGAGGGTGAATCAGGGTGGACTCTCTTTGGAGAGTTGGTGTGGACTTGTTGGGTGGAATGGCCTGTTTCCACACTGTAGGGATTCTGAGCTAAATGGAGGCTGCCCTCAGCATCTTGAGACATTATTCCATCCTTAAAAGACTCTACATTCCATTGAACCATAACATACAGAGGAATCTTGATTATCTGGCATTTGATTATTCGAATATCAGGTTATCTAGCAAGAGAGCAAGGTCCCGATACTTGGCTAAACTATGTTATCCAGCATTCAATTATCCGGAATTTGATTAACCAAATGAAAGACTCCCTGCCCGTGTCCTTCGGATAATCAAAGTTCCTCTATATAGGAACAGAATTAGGCCATTCCGCCCATCGAGTCTGCTTTGCCATTTGATCACAGCTAATATGTTTCTCAACTCCTTTCTCCCGCCTTCTGAACTTGATTCCCTTAACAGTAAAGAACCTGCCTTTGTCTTACACAATCTCCCAACTGCTCTGCCCAGTCCTACAGACTGTGACTCCCCACCCATTCCCCATTCCAATGTTTTTATACTGAATAAAGAAACAAAAAAGATGCATTGAAAGTAAGTGGAAGAACCATGCACAGCTTTTTCTCCCCCCAAGCCTGTTCTCCCCTGGCATTGCTTGTAACAGTGCCAGTGAGATTCATCCTTTGCGCCAAGGGAGGACCTGGAGGCTTGGCAACCCCAAGTCAGTGGCATTCAGAAAGGAATGGGATCGAGAAAATGTACGAAATTGTGGATGGGGTAGGAGGGGGTGTGTGGTTGGCCAAAGCGAACAAACGCATCCTGTTTCCTCTCCCGCTTAATGATAGCTCGCTTTTAGCTTGCTTTAAAATGAAGATTTGACAGACTGAGCAAAGCGCCTCTCAGCTATAGTTCTGCAATAATCTTCCTTGGCCCGCTTACGTCCCAGGAACAACCACTAAAATTGATGGCCTTCAATAAATCACTTCGGCAAGATCTTCCTCCTTCCGAGAGCCTGACAGTGGAGAATTGACGACGATGAGGGCAACCCCATGTCAGCTTCTAATGAAAACGTCCTGGTCTCAGCCACAGGTACCAGCTGGCCGTGAGCAGTAATATATCCGGGGATGTGGAGGACATGGTCTGATCTTCCCCAAGGTCATTAACAAGAAAGTGAAATTACACACAGCCCACCAGCTGATCCCCTCCTCCCCCACCTAGACAGCTGATCTCCTGACATTCCTTAAAGGGCACATACACACAAGTGTGAATCTGACTTCCTGTGCATGCCCCATCACTGTGGAGCCGATGGGATTTCTCCAGGCTATTCTGTAAAGGGAAGACAGTGGCGGGGTGGTAATAACTTGACTATTAATTCAGAACTCCCATGCTAATGTTCTGCTGATGTGGGTGGCATGGTGGTTCAGTGGTTAGCACTGCTGCCTCACAGCTCTTGGGTCCTGTGTTCAATCCCAGCTTTGGGTGACTATGGGAGTTTGCACAAGTCCCCCCACTGTCCGTGTAGATTTGCTCCGGTTTCCTTCCACAGTCTGAAGGTGTGCGGAGTAGATAGATTGGCTATGCTGTAGTGTCCAAGGCAATTCAGACTGGATGGGCTAAATATGGGGTTACAGGGGTAGGGTGGGATGCCGTTCAGAGATTTGTTGCAGACTTGATGGGTTGAATGGCGACTCTTTACACTGTAGTGATTCAATGGGTTTGTATCTCATCATGATGGATGCTTTTATGCAATAAAATTGTATTCAGTAAAACTGGAGGAGCCACTGTCAATTGTCCCAGACAAAAAAATCTGATTTGTGAATAGTCTTTTTATGGAGGGAAATCTGCCATCCTTACCAGGGTCTGGTCTGTACATGACTGCATACTCACAGCAATGCAGTTGACATCTAACTGCCCTCTGGAGCAGAAAAGGGCCACTCAGTCCACTGAGTCTGCTCTGCTGTTCATTGGGATCTTCACGGATCTGCCAACCTTCAACTTCACTTTCCTAGCTTTTCCCTGAAACCCTCCCTTGATTCATCTGTGATTGAAAACCTGTCTAGCTCATCATCTAATAGACTTAATTACCCAGCCTTGACAGCCCCCTTTGGTAAAGAATTCCACAGACTCACTACCCTCTGAGAGAATAAGTTCTTCCTTATTGCTGTCATAAATGGGGGGCTCCATACTCTGAGATGATACCCACTGATTAGATTAGATTAGATTAGATTACTTACAGTGTGGAAACAGGCCCTTCGGCCCAACAAGTCCACACTGACCCGCCGAAGCGCAACCCACCCATACCCCTACATTTACCCCTTACCTGACACTACGGGCAATTTAGCATGGCCAATTCACCTGACCTGCACATCTTTGGACTGTGGGAGGAAACCGGAGCACCTGGAGGAAACCCACGCAGACACGGGGAGAACGTGCAAACTCCACACAGTCAATCACCTGAGGCGGGAATTGAACCCGGGTCTCTGGCGCTGTAAGGCAGCAGTGCTAACCACTGGGCCACCGTGCCGCCCACTGGTCGTAGACTCTCCAAAAGAGGAAACAACTTTTCTGCACCTACCCTGTCCAGTCTCCCAAGGATATCAATAAGATTAAGATATCTCAATATATCTCAATAAGATTATCTTTCATTCTACGGACCCCATCTTTTCAACCTCTTCTCATCCACGTCTGGAGTACTGTGTATGGTTCAGCTTGCCCTGCTACAGGAAGGATATTATTAAAGGGTTCAGAAAAGATTTACTAGGATATTGCCAGGACCGGCTGGTTTGTGTTAAAAGGATAGGCTGCGTTGACTGGGATTTTTCTTTTCACTGGAACTTGGAGGTTGAGGAGTGACAATATAGATGTTTATAAAATCAAGAAAGGCATAGGTAAGATAAATAGCAAAGATTTTTTTCCCTAAGGCATGGGGGAGTTCAAAATTGGAGGGCACATTTTTAAGGTGAGAGGAGAAAGACTTAAAAGGGACCTGAGGGGCAACTTTCTCACACAGAGGGTGATTTGTGTGCGGAATTAACTGCCAGAGAAAGTGGTAGATGCAGGTACAGTTACAATATTTAAAAAATATTTGGACAGTTACATGAATAGGAAAGGTTTAGAGGGATATAAGTCAAATGCAGGTAAGTGGGACTAGTTTAGTTTGGGAAACGTAGTCAGCATGGACGAGTTGGACTAAAGGGTCTGTTTCTGTGCTGTATGACTGTATAACTATGTCTTTATATCTATATGACACATAAAATACTCCATCCGTACTTGGGATCAACCTAGGTCTATTTCCATGCTGTACAACTCTATGCCTTTATGACTCTATGACACATAAAATAGTCCATCCATACTTTGGATCAACATAGGGAAACTTCTCTAGGCTGTTGTCAATGCTAATATATCTTTCCTTAGTTTAGGGGACCAAAACAGTTGACAGCATTCCATGTGGTCTGACTCATGCCTTATACAGTTTTAGCAACACCTCCCTCATTTTGATTCCCTTTCCAATAAAGGCCAGTATTCTACTGCCTTCTGTATTACCTCCTGAACCTGGATGCTGGCTTTTTTGTGATTTGAGTAAATGGGTAGTAAATGTTGGCCAAGTCAGCATGCTGTCATCCCATGAATGAATGAAAGAAAGGTCCAAAGGTGAAGCCATCCTGAAACAGGCAGAGAATGTCTCCATGTGTGCTTGTGTTGGAGACCAAGACCAGGGGTATATATACACTAATGAACCCACAAAGGAGATCACAGAGAAACTGCTTCATGTAGAAAGTGGTTCGGATGTGACACTCAATACCGCAGAAGGTAAACATCATGTCTGCATTTAAGAGACAGAAGCACTAGAGGGAGAAAGGAATAAAATGTGAAAGAACTGGAGATGGTGGAAAAAAAATCCAAATTGCTGGAAACGCTCAACAGGTCTGGCAGCATCTGACGAGAGAGATCAAGGGTTAATGTCCCAGATCGTGTGACCCCTCAAAACAGCTCTGAGGAAAGGTCACTCATTCAAAATGTTAGCATGGAGAAATGGATGTTGCAGACAGGTGAAAAGAAATGCTGAAGAGAGATAGGAGGAGAATTGTGTGGAGATCAACAACGGTATTGATCAATTTCCGATCAGTGAATCAGCTTTTGCGGCCTTTTTCTGTGCTACTCTATGCAAAAAGGTGCTTCTAAAAATAAGGATTCTAATTTGTTTCCTCCTCAGGCTTTTTAAATCTTAGAAGCACTAACAAGTTCAGGGCAGTACACATTCATTGGTAGGACCCAAAGCAGTAGAGGTCAGAGTGACCTTGTATGCATGGCTGAAGACACTTTAAAACAGCAGGACAGGTAGATGAGGTGGTTAAGAATGCATGTGGAATACTTGCCTTTATTAGTCAAGGCATTGAATGCAGGAGCAAGGAGATGTAAATAACATTATTTAGGTTACAGCTGGAGTGCTGTTTGCAGTTCTGGTCACCACATTAAAAGAAGGATGTGATTGCACGAGAGAGGATGTGAAGGATTCACCAGGATGTTAGCCTGGGCTGAAGTGATTCAACTATGAAGAGACACTAGATAGGCTGGGGATATTTTCCTTGCCATGGCATCAATGTGGATTTCACCAGTTTCCTCATTTCTCCTCCCCCCACCATATCCCAATTCCAACCTTCCAACTCGGCACCTCCCTCATGATCTGTCCTATCTGTCTATCTTCCTTTCCACCTATTGCTCCACCCTCCTCTCTGACCTATCACCATCACCCCCACCTCCATCTACCTATAGCACTCTCAGCCACCTTCCCTCCAGCCCCAAACCCCTCCCATTTATCTCTCCACCCCCTCGGCTCACAGCCTCATTCCTGATGAAGGACTTTTGCCCGAAATGTCGACTCTCCTGCTCCTCGGATGCTGCCTGACTGACTGTGCTTTTCCAGCACCATACTCTTCGCCTCTGATCTCCAGATCTGCAGTCCTCACTTCCCCCTTGGAGCAGAGATTGCCTGGTAACCAAAATACTACTCTGTAAGAAGTATTTAGATGTACACTTGTGATGCTAAGGCACACAGATTATGGGATTAAAACAGTTAAGCAGTTGATTTTAACTGGCGCAGACCTAATGGGCTGCAGGGCCTTTTTTTGTGCTGTAGATTTCAATGAGTTTATGCGCAGTATTGATGCACACGGTAATAGGCTCATGGGCCTTTTGTTGCTGCTTATGGCTATAAGATGTCAGTGCATTGTGCTACTCAGTGCACTGTTCCATGCAGGAATCATCGTATCATAAACATATTAATTTGATGAATGAGATAGTTCCATTAACATAAATGCTTGGCATCAATCCATTCGGCAAAACATGGCTCCCCATTTCAAGCTTTCAAGCTGCATGACAAAACAAGGATTATGATCAAATTAGGCTGGTCTATCTGCTTCTCAATCTGTATACCTGTTCTCAATTTCCACATTTCGTTTGTTACAGAGTCATAGAGTCATACAGCACAGAAACAGACCCTTCGGCCTGATCACGGATCAGTGGTGCTGGAAGAGCACAGCAATTCAGGCAGCATCCGAGGACAGGCAAAATCGACGTTTCGGGCAAAAGCCCTTCATCAGGAATAAAGGCAGAGAGCCTGAAGCGTGGAGAGATAAGCTAGAGGAGGGTGGGGGTGGGGATAGAGTAGCATAGAGTACAATAGGTCAGTGGGGAAGGAGATGAAGGTGATAGGTCAGGGAGGAGAGGGGGGAG